>NW_028181441.1:312500-315000 GCF_964211825.1 Aythya ferina
AGAACACTTACCCTAACCCTAACCCTAACCCTAAGAGAACCCTAACCCTAACCCTAACCCTAAACCTAACACTAACCCTAACTCTAACCCTAGCTCTTACCCTAACACTAACTCTAAGAGAACACTAACCCTAACCCTAAAACTAACCCTAACTCTAACCTTAACCCTAACCCTAAGCCTAACCCTAACCCTAAACCTAAACCTAACCCTAACCCTTACCCTACCCCTAACGCTAAACGTAACCCTAACCATAACCCTAACCCTAATCCTAATCCTAACCCTAACCCTAACCCTAACCCTAAGAGAACACTAATCCTAAACCTAACCCTAATCCTAACCCTAACCCTAAACCTAACCCTAACCCTAACCCTAACCCTAACCCTAACCCTAACCCTAACCCTAACCCTAAGAGAACACTAATCCTAACCCTAACCCTAACCCTAACCCTAACCCTAACCCTAACCCTAACCCTAACCCTAACCCTAACCCTAACCCTAAGAGAACCCTAACCGTAACCCTAACCCTAACCCTAACCCTAACCCTAACCCTAACCCTAACCCAAAACCTAACCCTAACCCTAACCCTAAACCTAACCCTAACCTTAACCCTTACCCGAAGAGAACCCTAACACTAACCCAAACACTAACCCTAACCCTAACCCTAACTCTAACCCTAAGAGAACACTAACTCTAACCCTAACCCTAACCCTAACCCTAACCCTAACCCTAACCCTAACCCTAACCCTAACCCTAAGAGAACACTAACCCTAACACTAAACCTAACCCTAACCCTAACCCTAACCCTAATCCTAACCCTAACCCTAACATTAAGAGAACCCTAACCCTAAGAGAACACTAACCCTAACCCTAACCCTAACCCTAACCCTAACACTAACCCTAACCCTAACCTTAAGAGAACCCTAACCCTAACGGTAACCCTAATCCTAAGAGAACCCTAACCCTAACGGTAACCCTAACCCTAACCCTAACCCTAACCCTAACCCTAACCCTAACCCTAACCCTAACCCTAACCCTAACCCTAACCCTAACCCTAACCCTAACCCTAACGCGACACCTAACCATTACCCTAACCCTAACCCTAATCCTAACCTGAACCCTAACCCTAACACTAAGAGAAGCCTAACCCTAACCCTAACCCTAAGCCTAACCCTAAACCTAACCCTAACCCTAACCCTAACCCTAACCCTAACCCTAACCCTAACCCTAACAGTAACCCTAAACCTAACCCTAACCCTAAACCTAATCCTAAGAGAACACTAACCCTAACCCTAACCCTAACCCTAACCCTAAGAGAACCCTAACCCTAACCCTAACACTAAGCCTAACCCTAACCCTAACCCTAACCCTAAACCTAACCCTAACCCTAACCCTAACCCTAACCCTAACCCTCATCCTAACCCTAACCCTAACCCAAAGAGAACACTAACCCTAACCCTAAACTTAATCCTAACCCTAACCCTAACCCTAACCCTAACCCTACGAGAACCCTAACACTAACCATAAGAGAACCCTAACCTTTACCCTAACCCTAACCCTAACCCTAAACCTATGAGAACACTAATCCTAACCCTAACCCTAATCGTAAACCTAACCCTAACCCTAAGAGAACCCTAACACTAACCATAAGAGAACCCTAACCTTTACCCTAACCCTAACCCTAACCCTAAACCTATGAGAACACTAATCCTAACCCTAACCCTAATCGTAAACCTAACCCTAACCCTAACCCTAACCCTAACCCCATCCCTAACCCTAACCCTAACCCTAACCCTAACCCTAACCCTAAACCTAACGCTGCACCTAACCATTACCCTAAGCTTAACACTAAACCTAACCCTAACCCTAACCCTTAAAGAACCCTAACCCTAACCCTACCCCTACCCCTAAGCCTAACCCTAACCCTAACCCTAACCCTAACCCTAACCCTAACCCTAACCCTAACCCTAACCCTAACCCTAACCCTATCCCTAACCCTAAACTTAACCCTAACCCTAACCCTAACCCTAACCCTAACCCTTACCCTAACCCTAACCCTAACCCTAACCCTAACCCTATCCCTAACCCTAACCTTAACCCTAACCCTAAGAGAACACTAATCCTAATCCTAACCCTAACCCTAACCCTAACCCTAACCCTAACCCTAACCCTAACCCTAAACCTAACCCTAACCCTAACCCTAACCCTAACCCTAACCCTAACCCAAAGAGAACACTAACCCTAACCCTAAACTTAATCCTAACCCTAACCCTAACCCTAACCCTAACCCTAACCCTAACCCTAACCCTAACCTTAATCCTAACCCTAACCCTAACCCTAACCCTAACCCTAACCCTAATCCTATCCCTAACCGTAACCGTAACCCTAACCCTAAACCTAAACCTAACCCTAACCCTAACCCTACCCTAACCCAAACCCTACACCTAACGCTAAACCTAACCCTAACCCTAACCCTAATACTAATCCTAATCCTAACCCTAACC
>NW_028181441.1:372500-392500 GCF_964211825.1 Aythya ferina
TAACCCTAACCCTAACCCTAACCCTAACCCTAACCCTAACCCTAACCCTAACCCTAACCCTAACCCTAACCCTAACCCTAACCCTCTAAGAGAACCCTAACCCTAAGCATAAGAGAACCCTAACCGTAACCGTAACCCTAACCCTAACCCTAACCCTAACCCTAACCCTAACCCTAACCCTAACCCTAACCCTAACCCTAACCCTAAACCTAACCCTAAACCTAAACCTAACCCTAAACCTAAACCTAAACCTAACGCTAACCCTAAGAGAACCCTAACCCTAACCCTAACCCTAACACTAAACCTAAACGTAAGAGATCACTAACCCTAACCCTAACCCTAGACTTAACCCTAACCCTAACCCTAACCCTAACCCTAACCCTAACCCTAACCCTAACCCTAACCCTAACCCTAACCCTAACCCTAAGAGAACCCTAACCCTAACCCTAACCCTAACACTAACCCTAACCCTAAACCTAAACCTAAGAGATCACTAACCCTAACCCTAACCCTAACCCTAACCGTAACCCTAACCCTAACACTAACCCTAAACCTAACCCTAACCCTAACCCTAACCCTAACCCTAACCCTAACCGTAACCCTAACCCTAACCTAACCCTAACCATAACCCTAACCCTAACCCTAACCCTATCCCTAACCTTAACCCTAAACCTAAGAGAACACTAACCTTAACCCTAAACCTAATCCTAACCCTAACCCTAACCCTAACCCTAAACCTAACCCTAACCCTAACCCTAACCCTAACCCTAACCCTAAACCTAACCCTACCTCTAACCCTAACCCTAACCCTAACCCTAACCCTAACCCTAACAAGAGAGCACTAACCCTAACCCTAACCATAACCCTAACCCTAACCCTTACCCTAAACCTAACCCTAACCCTAACCCTAACCCTAACCCTTAGAGAACCCTAACCCTAACCCTAACCGTAACCCTAACCCTAACCCTAACCCTAACCCTAACCCTAACCCTAACCCTAACCCTAACCCTAACCCTAACCCTAACCCTAACCCTAACCCTAACCCTAACCCTAACCCTAACCCTAACCCTAACCCTAACCCTAACCCTCTCTCTAAGAGAACCCTAACCCTAAGCATAAGAGAACCCTAACCGTAAACGTAACCCTAACCCTAACCCTAACCCTAACCCTAACCCTAACCCTAACCCTAACCCTAACCCTAACCCTAACCCTAACCCTAAACCTAACCCTAAACCTAAACCTAACCCTTAACCTAACCCTAAGAGAACACTAACCCCAAACCTAACCCTAACCCTAAGAGAACCCTAACCCTAACCTTAACCCTAACACTAAACCTAAACGTAAGAGATCACTAACCCTAACCCTAACCCTAACCCTAACCCTAACCCTAACCCTACCCCTAACCCTACCCCTAACCCTAACCCTAACCCTAACCCTAACCCTAACATAACCCTAACCATAACCCTAACCCTAACCCTAACCCTAAGCCTAAGAGAACACTAACCCAAACACTAAACCTAACCCTAACCCTAACCCTAACCCTAACCCGAACTCTAACCCTAACCCTAACCCTAACCCTAACCCTAAGAGAACCCTAACCCTAACCCTAACACTAACCCTAACACTAAACCTAAACCTAAGAGATTACTAACCCTAACCCTAACCCGAACCCTAACCGTAACCCTAACCCTAACACTAACCCTAAACCTAACCCTAACCCTAACCCTAACCCTAACCCTAACCCTAACCCTAACCCTAACCCTATCCCTAACCGTAACCCTAAACCTAAGAGAACACTAACCCTAACCCTAAACCTAATCCTAACCCTAACCCTAACCCTAACCCTAAACCTAACCCTAACCCTAACCCTAACCCAAACCCTAACCCTAAACCTAACCCTACCTCTAACCCTAACCCTAACCCTTAGAGAACCCTAACCCTAACCCTAACCCTAACCCTAACCCTAACCCTAACCCTAACCTTAACCCTAACCCTAACCCTAACCCTAACCCTAACCCTAACCCTAACCCTAACCCTAACCCTAACCCTAACCCTAACCCTAACCCTCTCTCTAAGAGAACCCTAACCCTAACCTTAACCCTAACACTAAACCTAAACGTAAGAGATCACTAACCCTAACCCTAACCCTAACCCTAACCCTAACCCTAACCCTAACCCTACCCCTAACCCTAACCCTACCCCTAACCCTAACCCTAACCCTAACCCTAACCCTAACCCTAACATAACCCTAACCATAACCCTAACCCTAACCCTAACCCTAAGCCTAAGACAACACTAACCTAAACCCAAAACCTAACCCTAACCCTAACCCTAACCGTAACCCTAACCCTAACCCTAACCCTAACCCTAACATAACCCTAACCATAACCCTAACCCTAACCCTAACCCTAACCCTAACCCTAACCCTAACCCTCTCTCTAAGAGAACCCTAACCCTAACCTTAACCCTAACACTAAACCTAAACGTAAGAGATCACTAACCCTAACCCTAACCCTAACCCTAACCCTAACCCTAACCCTAACCCTAACACTAACCCTAACCCTACCCCTAACCCTAACCCTAACCCTAACCCTAACCCTAACCCTAACATAACCCTAACCATAACCCTAACCCTAACCCTAACCCTAAGCCTAAGACAACACTAACCTAAACCCAAAACCTAACCCTAACCCTAACCCTAACCGTAACCCTAACCCTAACCCTAACCCTAACCCTAACATAACCCTAACCATAACCCTAACCCTAACCCTAACCCTAAGCCTAAGAGAACACTAACCCAAACCCTAAACCTAACCCTAAACCTAAACCTAACCCTAACCCTAACCCTAAGAGAACAGTAACCCTAACCCTAACCCTAACCCTAACCCTAAGAGAACCCTAACCCTAACCCTAACCCTAACACTAAACCTAAACGTAAGAGATCACTAACCCTAACCCTAACCCTAAACTTAACCCTAACCCTAACCCTAACACTAACCCTAACCCTACCCCTAACCCTAACCCTAACCCTAACCCTAACCCTAACCCTAACCGTAACCCTAACCCTAACCCTAACCCTAACCCTAACCCTAACGCTAACCCTAACCCTAACCCTAACCCTAACCCTAAGAGAACCCTAACCCTAACCCTAACCCTAACACTAACCCTAACCCTAAACCTAACCCTACCTCTAACCCTAACCCTAACCCTAACCCTAACCCTAACCCTAACCCTAACCCTCTCTCTAAGAGAACCCTAACCCTAAGCATAAGAGACCACTAACCGTAACCGTAACCCTAACACTAACCCTAACCCTAACCCTAACCCTAACCCTAACCCTAACCCTAACCCTAAACCTAACCCTAAACCTAAACCTAACCCTAAACCTAACCCTAAGAGAACACTAACCCCAAACCTAACCCTAACCCTAAGAGAACCCTAACCCTAACCTTAACCCTAACACTAAACCTAAACGTAAGAGATCACTAACCCTAACCCTAACCCTAACCCTAACCCTAACCCTAACCCTAACCCTAACCCTAACCTAACCCTAACCCTAACCCTAACCCTAACCCTAACCCTATCCCTAAACCTAAACCTAACCCTTAACCTAACCCTAAGAGAACACTAACCCCAAACCTAACCCTAACCCTAAGAGAACCCTAACCCTAACCTTAACCCTAACACTAAACCTAAACGTAAGAGATCACTAACCCTAACCCTAACCCTAACCCTAACCCTAACCCTAACCCTAACACTAACCCTAACCCTACCCCTAACCCTAACCCTAACCCTAACCCTAACCCTAACCCTAACCCTAACATAACCCTAACCATAACCCTAACCCTAACCCTAACCCTAAGCCTAAGAGAACACTAACCCAAACACTAAACCTAACCCTAACCCTAACCCTAACCCTAACCCGAACCCTAACCCTAACCCTAACCCTAACCCTAACCCTAAGAGAACCCTAACCCTAACCCTAACACTAACCCTAACACTAAACCTAAACCTAAGAGATTACTAACCCTAACCCTAACCCGAACCCTAACCGTAACCCTAACCCTAACACTAACCCTAAACCTAACCCTAACCCTAACCCTAACCCTAACCCTAACCCTAACCCTAACCCTAACCCTAACCCTAACCCTAACCTAACCCTAACCATAACCCTAACCCTAACCCTAACCCTATCCCTAACCGTAACCCTAAACCTAAGAGAACACTAACCCTAACCCTAAACCTAATCCTAACCCTAACACTAACCCTAACTTTAACCCTAACCCTAACCCTAACCCTAACCCAAACCCTAACCCTAAACCTAACCCTACCTCTAACCCTAACCCTAACCCTTAGAGAACCCTAACCCTAACCCTAACCCTAACCCTAACCCTAACCCTAACCCTAACCCTAACCCTAACCCTAACCCTAACCCTAACCCTAACCCTAACCCTAACCCTAACCCTAACCCTCTCTCTAAGAGAACCCTAACCCTAACCTTAACCCTAACACTAAACCTAAACGTAAGAGATCACTAACCCTAACCCTAACCCTAACCCTAACCCTAACCCTAACCCTAACCCTACCCCTAACCCTTACCCTACCCCTAACCCTAACCCTAACCCTAACCCTAACCCTAACCCTAACATAACCCTAACCATAACCCTAACCCTAACCCTAAGCCTAAGAGAACACTAACCTAAACCCAAAACCTAACCCTAACCCTAACCCTAACCCTAACCCTAACCCTAACCCTAACCCTAACCCTAACCCTAACCCTAACATAACCCTAACCATAACCCTAACCCTAACCCTAACCCTAAGCCTAAGAGAACACTAACCCAAACCCTAAACCTAACCCTAACCCTAAACCTAAACCTAACCCTAACCCTAACCCTAAGAGAACAGTAACCCTAACCCTAACCCTAACCCTAACCCTAAGAGAACCCTAACCCTAACCCTAACACTAAACCTAAACGTAAGAGATCACTAACCCTAACCCTAACCCTAAACTTAACCCTAACCCTAACCCTAACACTAACCCTAACCCTACCCCTAACCCTAACCCTAACCCTAACCCTAACCCTAACCCTAACCCTAACCCTAACCCTAACCGTAACCCTAACCCTAACCCTAACCCTAACCCTAACCCTAACCCGAACCCTAACCCTAACCCTAACCCTAACCCTAAGAGAACCCTAACCCTAACCCTAACCCTAACACTAACCCTAACCCTAAACCTAAACCTAAGAGATCACTAACCCTAACCCTAACCCTAACCCTAACCGTAACCCTAACCCTAACACTAACCCTAAACCTAACCCTAACCCTAACCCTAACCCTAACCCTAACCCTAACCCTAACCCTAACCCTAACCGTAACCCTAACCCTAACCTAACCCTAACCGTAACCCTAACCCTAACCCTAACCCTATCCCTAACCTTAACCCTAAACCTAAGAGAACACTAACCCTAACCCTAAACCTAATCCTAACCCTAACCCTAACCCTAACCCTAAACCTAACCCTAACCCTAACCCTAACCCTAACCCTAACCCTAACCCTAACCCTAAACCTAACCCTACCTCTAACCCTAACCCTAACCCTAACCCTAACCCTAACCCTAACAAGAGAGCACTAACCCTAACCCTAACCATAAGCCTAACCCTAACCCTTACCCTAAACCTAACCCTAACCCTAACCCTAACCCTAACCCTTAGAGAACCCTAACCCTAACCCTAACCGTAACCCTAACCCTAACGCTAACCCTAACCCTAACCCTAACCCTAACCCTAACCCTAACCCTAACCCTAACCCTAACCCTAACCCTAACCCTAACCCTAACCCTAACCCTAACCCTCTCTCTAAGAGAACCCTAACCCTAAGCATAAGAGAACACTAACCGTAACCGTAACCCTAACACTAACCCTAACCCTAACCCTAACCCTAAGAGAACACTAACCCCAAACCTAACCCTAACCCTAAGAGAACCCTAACCCTAACCTTAACCCTAACACTAAACCTAAACGTAAGAGATCACTAACCCTAACCCTAACCCTAACCCTAACCCTAACCCTAACCCTAACACTAACCCTAACCCTACCCCTAACCCTAACCCTAACCCGAACCCTAACCCTAACCCTAACCCTAACCCTAACCCTAACATAACCCTAACCATAACCCTACCCCTAACCCTAACCCTAAGCCTAAGAGAACACTAACCCAAACCCTAAACCTAACCCTAACCCTAACCCTAACCCTAACCCTAAGAGAACCCTAACCCTAACCCTAACACTAACCGTAACACTAAACCTAAACCTAAGAGATTACTAACCCTAACCCTAACCCGAACCCTAACCGTAACCCTAACCCTAACACTAACCCTAAACCTAACCCTAACCCTAACCCTAACCCTAACCCTAACCCTAACCCTAACCTAACCCTAACCATAACCCTAACCCTAACCCTAACCCTATCCCTAACCGTAACCCTAAACCTAAGAGAACACTAACCCTAACCCTAAACCTAATCCTAACCCTAACCCTAACCCTAACCCTAACCCTAAACCTAACCCTAACCCTAGCCCTAACCCAAACCCTAACCCTAAACCTAACCCTACCTCTAACCCTAACCCTAACCCTTAGAGAACCCTAACCCTAACCCTAACCGTAACCCTAACCCTAACCGTAACCCTAACCCTAACACTAACCCTAACCCTAACCCTAACCCTAACCCTAACCCTAACCCTAAGAGAACCCTAACCCTAACCCTAAACCTAACCCTAAACCGAAACCTAATCCTAAACCTAAACCTAACCCTAACCCTAACCCTAAGAGAACAGTAACCCTAACCCTAACCCTAACCCTAAGAGAACCCTAACCCTAACCCTAACCCTAAAACTAAACCTAAACGTAAGAGATCACTAACCCTAACCCTAACCCTAAACTTAACCCTAACCCTAACACTAACACTAACCCTAACCCTACCCCTAACCCTAACCCTAACCCTAACCCTAACCCTAACCCTAACCCTAACCCTAACCCTAACCCTAACCCTAACATAACCCTAACCATAACCCTAACACTAACCCTAACCCTAAGCCTAAGAGAACACTAACCCAAACCCTAAACCTAACCCTAACCCTAACCCTAACCCTAACCCTAACCCTAACCGTAACCCTAACCCTAACACTAAACCTAACCCTAACCCTAACCCTAACCCTAACCGTAACCCTAACCCTAACCTAACCCTAACCATAACCCTAACCCTAACCCTAACCCTATCCCTAACCTTAACCCTAAACCTAAGAGAACACTAACCCTAACCCTAAACCTAATCCTAACCCTAACCCTAACCCTAACCCTAAACCTAACCCTAACCCTAAGCCTAAGCCTAACCCTAACCCTAACCCTAACCCTAAACCTAACCCTACCTCTAACCCTAACCCTAACCCTAACCCTAACCCTAACCCTAACAAGAGAGCACTAACCCTAACCCTAACCATAACCCTAACCCTAACCCTTACCCTAAACCTAACCCTAACCCTAACCCTAACCCTTAGAGAACCCTAACCCTAACCCTAACAGTAACCCTAACCCTAACCCTAACCCTAACACTAACCCTAACTTTAACCCTAACCCTAACCCTAACCCTAACCCTAACCCTAACCCTAACCCTAACCCTAACCCTCTCTCTAAGAGAACCCTAACCCTAAGCATAAGAGAACCCTAACCGTAACCGTAACCCGAACACTAACCCTAACCCTAACCCTAACCCTAACCCTAACCCTAACCCTAACCCTAACCCTAACCCTAAACCTAACCCTAAACCTAAACCTAACCCTTAACCTAACCCTAAGAGAACACTAACCCCAAACCTAACCCTAACCCTAAGAGAACCCTAACCCTAACCTTAACCCTAACACTAAACCTAAACGTAAGAGATCACTAACCCTAACCCTAACCCTAACCCTAACCCTAACCCTAACCCTAACACTAACCCTAACCCTACCCCTAACCCTAACCCTAACCCTAACCCTAACCCTAACCCTAACCCTAACCCTAACATAACCCTAACCATAACCCTAACCCTAACCCTAACCCTAAGCCTAAGAGAACACTAACCCAAACAGTAAACCTAACCCTAATCCTAACCCTAACCCTAACCCTAACCCGAACCCTAACCCTAACCCTAACCCTAACCCTAACCCTAAGAGAACCCTAACCCTAACCCTAACACTAACCCTAACACTAAACCTAAACCTAAGAGATTACTAACCCTAACCCTAACCCGAACCCTAACCGTAACCCTAACCCTAACACTAACCCTAAACCTAACCCTAACCCTAACCCTAACCCTAACCCTAACCCTAACCCTAACCCTAACCCTAACCCTAACCCTAACCTAACCCTAACCATAACCCTAACCCTAACCCTAACCCTATCCCTAACCGTAACCCTAAACCTAAGAGAACACTAACCCTAACTCTAAACCTAATCCTAACCCTAACCCTAACCCTAACCCTAAACCTAACCCTAACCCTAACCCTAACCCAAACCCTAACCCTAAACCTAACCCTACCTCTAACCCTAACCCTAACCCTTAGAGAACCCTAACCCTAACCCTAACCCTAACCCTAACCCTAACCCTAACCCTAACCCTAACCCTAACCCTAACCCTAACCCTAACCCTAACCCTAACCCTAACCCTAACCCTAACCCTAACCCTAACCCTAACCCTCTCTCTAAGAGAACCCTAACCCTAAGCATAAGAGAACCCTAACCGTAACCGTAACACTAACACTAACCCTAACCCTAACCCTAACCCTAACCCTAACCCTAACCCTAACCCTAACCCTAACCCTAACAAGAGAGCACTAACCCTAACCCTAACCATAAGCCTAACCCTAACCCTTACCCTAAACCTAACCCTAACCCTAACCCTAACCCTAACCCTAACCCTTAGAGAACCCTAACCCTAACCCTAACCGTAACCCTAACCCTAACGCTAACCCTAACCCTAACCCTAACCCTAACCCTAACCCTAACCCTAACCCTAACCCTAACCCTAACCCTAACCCTAACCCTAACCCTAACCCTCTCTCTAAGAGAACCCTAACCCTAAGCATAAGAGAACACTAACCGTAACCGTAACCCTAACACTAACCCTAACCCTAACCCTAACCCTAACCCTAACCCTAACCCTAACCCTAACCCTAACCCTAACCCTAACCCTAACCCTAAACCTAACCCTAAACCTAAACCTAACCCTAAACCTAACCCTAAGAGAACACTAACCCCAAACCTAACCCTAACCCTAAGAGAACCCTAACCCTAACCTTAACCCTAACACTAAACCTAAACGTAAGAGATCACTAACCCTAACCCTAACCCTAACCCTAACCCTAACCCTAACCCTAACACTAACCCTAACCCTACCCCTAACCCTAACCCTAACCCTAACCCTAACCCTAACCCTAACCCTAACCCTAACCCTAACATAACCCTAACCATAACCCTACCCCTAACCCTAACCCTAAGCCTAAGAGAACACTAACCCAAACCCTAAACCTAACCCTAACCCTAACCCTAACCCTAACCCTAACCCGAACCCTAACCCTAACCCTAACCCTAACCCTAACCCTAAGAGAACCCTAACCCTAACCCTAACACTAACCGTAACACTAAACCTAAACCTAAGAGATTACTAACCCTAACCCTAACCCGAACCCTAACCGTAACCCTAACCCTAACACTAACCCTAAACCTAACCCTAACCCTAACCCTAACCCTAACCCTAACCCTAACCCTAACCCTAACCCTAACCCTAACCCTAACCCTAACCCTAACCCTAACCTAACCCTAACCATAACCCTAACCCTAACCCTAACCCTATCCCTAACCGTAACCCTAAACCTAAGAGTACACTAACCCTAACCCTAAACCTAATCCTAACCCTAACCCTAACCCTAACCCTAAACCTAACCCTAACCCTAACCCAAACCCTAACCCTAAACCTAACCCTACCTCTAACCCTAACCCTAACCCTTAGAGAACCCTAACCCTAACCCTAACCGTAACCCTAACCCTAACCGTAACCCTAACCCTAACACTAACCCTAACCCTAACCCTAACCCTAACCCTAACCCTAACCCTAACCCTAACCCTATCTCTAAGAGAACCCTAACCCTAAGCATAAGAGAACCCTAACCGTAACCGTAACCCTAACACTAACCCTAACCCTAACCCTAACCCTAACCCTAACCCTAACCCTAACCCTAACCCTAACCCTAACCCTAAACCTAACCCTAAACCGAAACCTAACCCTAAACCTAAACCTAACCCTAACCCTAACCCTAAGAGAACAGTAACCCTAACCCTAACCCTAACCCTAACCCTAAGAGAACCCTAACCCTAACCCTAACCCTAAAACTAAACCTAAACGTAAGAGATCACTAACCCTAACCCTAACCCTAAACTTAACCCTAACCCTAACACTAACACTAACCCTAACCCTACCCCTAACCCTAACCCTAACCCTAACCCTAACCCTAACCCTAACCCTAACATAACCCTAACCATAACCCTAACACTAACCCTAACCCTAAGCCTAAGAGAACACTAACCCAAACCCTAAACCTAACCCTAACCCTAACCCTAACCCTAACCCTAACCCTAACCCTAACCCTAACCGTAACCCTAACCCTAACACTAAACCTAACCCTAACCCTAACCCTAACCCTAACCGTAACCCTAACCCTAACCTAACCCTAACCATAACCCTAACCCTAACCCTAACCCTATCCCTAACCTTAACCCTAAACCTAAGAGAACACTAACACTAACCCTAAACCTAATCCTAACCCTAACCCTAACCCTAACCCTAAACCTAACCCTAACCCTAAGCCTAACCCTAACCCTAACCCTAACCCTAACCCTAAACCTAACCCTACCTCTAACCCTAACCCTAACCCTAACCCTAACCCTAACCCTAACCCTAACAAGAGAGCACTAACCCTAACCCTAACCTTAAGCCTAACCCTAACCCTTACCCTAAACCTAACCCTAACCCTAACCCTAACCCTAACCCTTAGAGAACCCTAACCCTAACCCTAACTGTAACCCTAACCCTAACGCTAACCCTAACCCTAACCCTAACCCTAACCCTAACCCTAACCCTAACCCTAACCCTAACCCTAACCCTAACCCTAACCCTAACCCTAACCCTAACCCTAACCCTAACCCTAACCCTAACCCTAACCCTAACCCTAACCCTCTCTCTAAGAGAACCCTAACCCTAAGCATAAGAGAACACTAACCGTAACCGTAACCCTAACACTAACCCTAACCCTAACCCTAACCCTAACCCTAACCCTAACCCTAACCCTAACCCTAACCCTAACCCTAAACCTAACCCTAAACCTAAACCTAACCCTAAACCTAACCCTAAGAGAACACTAACCCCAAACCTAACCCTAACCCTAAGAGAACCCTAACCCTAACCTTAACCCTAACACTAAACCTAAACGTAAGAGATCACTAACCCTAACCCTAACCCTAACCCTAACCCTAACCCTAACCCTAACACTAACCCTAACCCTAACCCTAACCCTAACCCTAACCCTAACCCTAACCCTAACCCTAACCCTAACCCTAACATAACCCTAACCATAACCCTACCCCTAACCCTAACCCTAAGCCTAAGAGAACACTAACCCAAACCCTAAACCTAACCCTAACCCTAACCCTAACCCTAACCCTAACCCTAACCCTAACCCGAACCCTAACCCTAACCCTAACCCTAACCCTAACCCTAAGGGAACCCTAACCCTAACCCTAACACTAACCGTAACTCTAAACCTAAACCTAAGAGATTACTAACCCTAACCCTAACCCGAACCCTAACCGTAACCCTAACCCTAACACTAACCCTAAACCTAACCCTAACCCTAACCCTAACCCTAACCCTAACCCTAACCCTAACCCTAACCCTAACCCTAACCCTAACCCTAACCCTAACCTAACCCTAACCATAACCCTAACCCTAACCCTAACCCTATCCCTAACCGTAACCCTAAACCTAAGAGAACACTAACCCTAATCCTAAACCTAATCCTAACCCTAACCCTAACCCTAACCCTAAACCTAACCCTAACCCTAACCCTAACCCAAACCCTAACCCTAAACCTAACCCTACCTCTAACCCTAACCCTAACCCTTAGAGAACCCTAACCCTAACCCTAACCGTAACCCTAACCCTAACCGTAACCCTAACCCTAACACTAACCCTAACCCTAACCCTAACCCTAACCCTAACCCTAACCCTAACCCTAACCCTAACCCTATCTCTAAGAGAACCCTAACCCTAAGCATAAGAGAACCCTAACCGTAACCGTAACCCTAACACTAACCCTAACCCTAACCCTAACCCTAACCCTAACCCTAACCCTAACCCTAACCCTAACCCTAACCCTAACCCTAACCCTAAACCTAACCCTAAACCGAAACCTAACCCTAAACCTAAACCTAACCCTAACCCTAACCCTAAGAGAACAGTAACCCTAACCCTAACCCTAACCCTAACCCTAAGAGAACCCTAACCCTAACCCTAACCCTAAAACTAAACCTAAACGTAAGAGATCACTAACCCTAACCCTAACCCTAAACTTAACCCTAACCCTGACACTAACACTAACCCTAACCCTACCCCTAACCCTAACCCTAACCCTAACCCGAACCCTAACCCTAACCCTAACCCTAACCCTAACCCTAAGGGAACCCTAACCCTAACCCTAACACTAACCGTAACTCTAAACCTAAACCTAAGAGATTACTAACCCTAACCCTAACCCGAACCCTAACCGTAACCCTAACCCTAACACTAACCCTAAACCTAACCCTAACCCTAACCCTAACCCTAACCCTAACCCTAACCCTAACCCTAACCCTAACCCTAACCCTAACCCTAACCCTAACCTAACCCTAACCATAACCCTAACCCTAACCCTAACCCTATCCCTAACCGTAACCCTAAACCTAAGAGAACACTAACCCTAATCCTAAACCTAATCCTAACCCTAACCCTAACCCTAACCCTAAACCTAACCCTAACCCTAACCCTAACCCAAACCCTAACCCTAAACCTAACCCTACCTCTAACCCTAACCCTAACCCTTAGAGAACCCTAACCCTAACCCTAACCGTAACCCTAACCCTAACCGTAACCCTAACCCTAACACTAACCCTAACCCTAACCCTAACCCTAACCCTAACCCTAACCCTAACCCTAACCCTAACCCTATCTCTAAGAGAACCCTAACCCTAAGCATAAGAGAACCCTAACCGTAACCGTAACCCTAACACTAACCCTAACCCTAACCCTAACCCTAACCCTAACCCTAACCCTAACCCTAACCCTAACCCTAACCCTAACCCTAACCCTAACCCTAAACCTAACCCTAAACCGAAACCTAACCCTAAACCTAAACCTAACCCTAACCCTAACCCTAAGAGAACAGTAACCCTAACCCTAACCCTAACCCTAACCCTAAGAGAACCCTAACCCTAACCCTAACCCTAAAACTAAACCTAAACGTAAGAGATCACTAACCCTAACCCTAACCCTAAACTTAACCCTAACCCTGACACTAACACTAACCCTAACCCTACCCCTAACCCTAACCCTAACCCTAACCCTAACCCTAACCCTAACCCTAACCCTAACATAACCCTAACCATAACCCTAACACTAACCCTAACCCTAAGCCTAAGAGAACACTAACCCAAACCCTAAACCTAACCCTAACCCTAACCCTAACCCTAACCCTAACCTAACCCTAACCATAACCCTAACCCTAACCCTAACCCTATCCCTAACCTTAACCCTAAACATAAGAGAACACTAACCCTAACCCTAAACCTAATCCTAACCCTAACCCTAACCCTAACCCTAAACCTAACCCTAACCCTAAGCCTAACCCTAACCCTAACCCTAACCCTAACCCTAAACCTAACCCTACCTCTAACCCTAACCCTAACCCTAACCCTAACCCTAACCCTAACAAGAGAGCACTAACCCTAACCCTAACCATAACCCTAACCCTAACCCTTACCCTAAACCTAACCCTAACCCTAACCCTAACCCTTAGAGAACCCTAACCCTAACCCTAACCGTAACCCTAACCCTAACCCTAACACTAACCCTAACTTTAACCCTAACCCTAACCCTAACCCTAACCCTAACCCTAACCCTCTCTCTAAGAGAACCCTAACCCTAAGCATAAGAGAACCCTAACCGTAACCGTAACCCTAACACTAACCCTAACCCTAACCCTAACCCTAACCCTAACCCTAACCCTAACCCTAACCCTAACCCTAACCCTAACCCTAACCCTAAACCTAACCCTAAACCTAAACCTAACCCTTAACCTAACCCTAAGAGAACACTAACCCCAAACCTAACCCTAACCCTAAGAGAACCCTAACCCTAACCTTAACCCTAACACTAAACCTAAACGTAAGAGATCATTAACCCTAACCCTAACCCTAACCCTAACCCTAACCCTAACCCTAACCCTAACACTAACCCTAACCCTACCCCTAACCCTAACCCTAACCCTAACCCTAACCCTAACCCTAACCCTAACATAACCCTAACCATAACCCTAACCCTAACCCTAACCCTAAGCCTAAGAGAACACTAACCCAAACAGTAAACCTAACCCTAACCCTAACCCTAACCCTAACCCTAACCCGAACCCTAACCCTAACCCTAACCCTAACCCTAACCCTAAGAGAACCCTAACCCTAACCCTAACACTAACCCTAACACTAAACCTAAACCTAAGAGATTACTAACCCTAACCCTAACCCGAACCCTAACCGTAACCCTAACCCTAACACTAACCCTAAACCTAACCCTAACCCTAACCCTAACCCTAACCCTAAACCTAACCCTAACCCTAACCCTAACCCTAACCCTAACCATAACCCTACCCCTAACCCTAACCCTAAGCCTAAGAGAACACTAACCCAAACCCTAAACCTAACCCTAACCCTAACCCTAACCCTAACCCTAACCCTAACCCTAACCCGAACCCTAACCCTAACCCTAACCCTAACCCTAACCCTAAGGGAACCCTAACCCTAACCCTAACACTAACCGTAACTCTAAACCTAAACCTAAGAGATTACTAACCCTAACCCTAACCCGAACCCTAACCGTAACCCTAACCCTAACACTAACCCTAAACCTAACCCTAACCCTAACCCTAACCCTAACCCTAACCCTAACCCTAACCCTAACCCTAACCCTAACCCTAACCCTAACCCTAACCTAACCCTAACCATAACCCTAACCCTAACCCTAACCCTATCCCTAACCGTAACCCTAAACCTAAGAGAACACTAACCCTAATCCTAAACCTAATCCTAACCCTAACCCTAACCCTAACCCTAAACCTAACCCTAACCCTAACCCTAACCCAAACCCTAACCCTAAACCTAACCCTACCTCTAACCCTAACCCTAACCCTTAGAGAACCCTAACCCTAACCCTAACCGTAACCCTAACCCTAACCGTAACCCTAACCCTAACACTAACCCTAACCCTAACCCTAACCCTAACCCTAACCCTAACCCTAACCCTAACCCTAACCCTATCTCTAAGAGAACCCTAACCCTAAGCATAAGAGAACCCTAACCGTAACCGTAACCCTAACACTAACCCTAACCCTAACCCTAACCCTAACCCTAACCCTAACCCTAACCCTAACCCTAACCCTAACCCTAACCCTAACCCTAAACCTAACCCTAAACCGAAACCTAACCCTAAACCTAAACCTAACCCTAACCCTAACCCTAAGAGAACAGTAACCCTAACCCTAACCCTAACCCTAACCCTAAGAGAACCCTAACCCTAACCCTAACCCTAAAACTAAACCTAAACGTAAGAGATCACTAACCCTAACCCTAACCCTAAACTTAACCCTAACCCTGACACTAACACTAACCCTAACCCTACCCCTAACCCTAACCCTAACCCTAACCCTAACCCTAACCCTAACCCTAACCCTAACATAACCCTAACCATAACCCTAACACTAACCCTAACCCTAAGCCTAAGAGAACACTAACCCAAACCCTAAACCTAACCCTAACCCTAACCCTAACCCTAACCCTAACCTAACCCTAACCATAACCCTAACCCTAACCCTAACCCTATCCCTAACCTTAACCCTAAACATAAGAGAACACTAACCCTAACCCTAAACCTAATCCTAACCCTAACCCTAACCCTAACCCTAAACCTAACCCTAACCCTAAGCCTAACCCTAACCCTAACCCTAACCCTAACCCTAAACCTAACCCTACCTCTAACCCTAACCCTAACCCTAACCCTAACCCTAACCCTAACAAGAGAGCACTAACCCTAACCCTAACCATAACCCTAACCCTAACCCTTACCCTAAACCTAACCCTAACCCTAACCCTAACCCTTAGAGAACCCTAACCCTAACCCTAACCGTAACCCTAACCCTAACCCTAACACTAACCCTAACTTTAACCCTAACCCTAACCCTAACCCTAACCCTAACCCTAACCCTCTCTCTAAGAGAACCCTAACCCTAAGCATAAGAGAACCCTAACCGTAACCGTAACCCTAACACTAACCCTAACCCTAACCCTAACCCTAACCCTAACCCTAACCCTAACCCTAACCCTAACCCTAACCCTAACCCTAACCCTAACCCTAACCCTAACCCTAAACCTAACCCTAAACCTAAACCTAACCCTTAACCTAACCCTAAGAGAACACTAACCCCAAACCTAACCCTAACCCTAAGAGAACCCTAACCCTAACCTTAACCCTAACACTAAACCTAAACGTAAGAGATCATTAACCCTAACCCTAACCCTAACCCTAACCCTAACCCTAACCCTAACCCTAACACTAACCCTAACCCTACCCCTAACCCTAACCCTAACCCTAACCCTAACCCTAACCCTAACCCTAACATAACCCTAACCATAACCCTAACCCTAACCCTAACCCTAAGCCTAAGAGAACACTAACCCAAACAGTAAACCTAACCCTAACCCTAACCCTAACCCTAACCCTAACCCGAACCCTAACCCTAACCCTAACCCTAACCCTAACCCTAAGAGAACCCTAACCCTAACCCTAACACTAACCCTAACACTAAACCTAAACCTAAGAGATTACTAACCCTAACCCTAACCCGAACCCTAACCGTAACCCTAACCCTAACACTAACCCTAAACCTAACCCTAACCCTAACCCTAACCCTAACCCTAACCCTAACCCTAACCCTAACCCTAACCCTAACCCTAACCTAACCCTAACCATAACCCTAACCCTAACCCTAACCCTATCCCTAACCGTAACCCTAAACCTAAGAGAACACTAACCCTAACCCTAAACCTAATCCTAACCCTAACCCTAACCCTAACCCTAAACCTAACCCTAACCCTAACCCTAACCCAAACCCTAACCCTAAACCTAACCCTACCTCTAACCCTAACCCTAACCCTTAGAGAACCCTAACCCTAACCCTAACCCTAACCCTAACCCTAACCCTAACCCTAACCCTAACCCTAACCCTAACCCTAACCCTAACCCTAACCCTAACCCTAACCCTAACCCTAACCCTAACCCTAACCCTCTCTCTAAGAGAACCCTAACCCTAAGCATAAGAGAACCCTAACCGTAACCGTAACACTAACACTAACCCTAACCCTAACCCTAACCCTAACCCTTACCCTAACCCTAAACCTAACCCTAAACCGAAACCTAAACCTAAACCTAACCCTAAGAGAACACTAACCCCAACCCTAACCCTAACCCTAAGAGAACCCTAACCCTAACCCTACCCCTAACCCTAACCCTACCCCTAACCCTAACCCTAACCCTAACCCTAACCCTAACCCTAACATAACCCTAACCATAACCCTAACCCTAACCCTAACCCTAACCCTAACCCTAACCCTAACCGAACCCTAACCCTAACCCTAACCCTAACCCTAACCCTAAGAGAACCCTAACCCTAACCCTAACACTAACCCTAACACTAAACCTAAACCTAAGAGATTACTAACCCTAACCCTAACCCTAACCCTAACCCTAACCCTAACCCTAACACTAACCTAACCCTAACCATAACCCTAACCCTATCCCTAACCGTAACCCTAAACCTAAGGGAACACTAACCCTAACCCTAAACCTAATCCTAACCCTAACCCTAACCCTAACCCTAAACCTAACCCTAACCCTAACCCTAACCCTAACCCTAACCCTAAACCTAACCCTACCTCTAACCCTAACCCTAACCCTTAGAGAACCCTAACCCTAACCCTAACCGTAACCCTAACCCTAACCCTAACCCTAACCCTAACCCTAACCCTAACCCTAACCCTAACCCTAACCCTAACCCTAACCCTAACCCTAACCCTCTCTCTAAGAGAACCCTAACCCTAAGCATAAGAGAACCCTAACCGTAACCGTAACCCTAACACTAACCCTAACCCTAACCCTAACCCTAACCCTAACCCTAACCCTAACCCTAACCCTAACCCTAACCCTAACCCTAAACCTAACCCTAAACCGAAACCTAACCCTAAACCTAACCCTAAGAGAACACTAACCCCAACCCTAACCATAACCCTAAGAGAACCCTAACCCTAACCTAAACCCTAACACTAAACCTAAACGTAGAGTTCACTAACCCTAAGCCTAACCCTAACCCTAACCCTAACCCTAACCCTAACCCTAACCCTAACCCTAACCCTAACCCTAACCCTAACCCTAACACTAACCCTAAACCTAATCCTAACCCTAACCCTAACGCTAACCCTAACCCTAACCCTAACCCTAACCCTAACCCTAACCCTAACCCTAACCTAACCCTAACCATAACCCTAACCCTAACCCTAACCCTATCCCTAACCGTAACCCTAACCCTAACCCTAACCCTAACCCTAACCCTAACCCTAACCCTAACCCTAACCCTAACCCTAACCCTAAACCTAACCCTAACCCTAACCCTAACCCTAACAAGAGAGCACTAACCCTAACCCTAACCATAACCCTAACCCTAACCCTTACCCTAAACCTAACTCTAACCCTAACCCTAACCCTAACCCTTGGAGAACCCTAACCCTAACCCTAACCCTAACCCTAACCCTAACCCTAACCCTAACCCTAACCCTAACCCTAACCCTAACCCTAACCCTAACCCTAACCCTAACCCTCTCTCTAAGAGAACCCTAACCCTAAGCATAAGAGAACCCTAACCGTAACCGCAACCCTAACACTAACCCTAACCCTAACCCTAACCCTAACCCTAACCCTAAACCTAACCCTAACACTAACCCTAAACCTACCCCTAACCCTAACCCTAACCCTAACCGTAACCCTAACCCTAACATAACCCTAACCATAACCCTAACCCTAACCCTAAGCCTAAGAGAACACTAACCCAAACCCTATACCTAACCCTAACCCTAACCCTAACCCTAACCCTAACCCTAAACCTAACCCGAACCCTAACCCTAACCCTAACCCTAACCCTAACCCTAACCCTAAGAGAACCCTAACCCTAACCCTAACCCTAACACTAACCCTAACCCTAAACCTAAACCTAAGAGATCACTAACCCTAACCCTAACCCTAACCCTAACCGTAACCCTAACCCTAACAATAACCTTAAACCTAACCCTAACCCTAACCATAACCCTAACCCTAACCCTAACCCTATCCCTAACCGTAACCATAAACCTAAGAGAACACTAACCCTAACCCTAACCCTAACCCTAACCCTAACCCTAACCCTAAGAGAATACTATCCCTAACCCTAACCCTAACCCTAACCCTAACCCTAACCCTAACCCTAACCCTAAACCAAACCCTAAGAGAACCCTAACCCTACCCCTACCCCTAAACCTAACCCTTACCCTAACCCTAAACCTAAACCTAAGAGATCACT
>NW_028181441.1:505000-507500 GCF_964211825.1 Aythya ferina
AACCCTAACCCTAACCCTAACCGTAACCCTTTCCCTAACTCAAACCCTAACCCTAAACCTAACCTTTACTCTAAGAGAACACTAACCCTAACCCTAACACTAACCTTAATCCTAACCGTAACCGTAACCTTAACCCTAACCCTAAACCTAACCCTAACCCTAACCCTAACCCTAACCCTAACCCTAACCCTAACCCTTACCCAAACCCTACACCTAACGCTAAAACTAACCCTAACCCTAATCCTAATCCTAATCCTAATCCTAACCCTAACCCTAACCCTAACCCTAATCCTAACCCTTACACTAAACCTAACCATAACCCTAACCCTAAGCCTAAACCTAACCCTTACCCCAACCCTAACCCTAAACCTAACCCTAACCCTAACCCTAACCCTAACCCTAACCCTAACCCTAAGAGAACCCTAACCCTAACCCTAACCTTAGCCGTAACCCTAACCCTAAACCTAAACCTAATAGATCACTAACCCTAACCCTAACCCTAACCCTAACCCTAACCGTAACCCTAACCCTAACACTAACCCTAAACCTAACCCTAAAGAACCCTTACCCTAACCCTAACCCTAACCCTAAACCTAACCCTAACCCTAACCCTAACCCTAAGAGAACCCTAACCATAACCCTAACCCTAACCCTTACCCTAACCCTAAACCTAAACCTAAGAGATCACTAACCCTAAACTTAACCCTAACCCTAACCGTAACTCTAAGAGAACCCTATCCCTATACATAACCCTAACCCTAACCCTAAACCTAACCCTAACCCTAACCCTATCCCTAAACATAACCCTAACCGTAACCCTAACCCTAACCCTAAACCTAACCCTAACCCTAACCCTAACCCAACCCTAACCCTAACCCTAACCCTAACCCTAACCCTAAACCTAACCCTAACCCTAACCCTAACCCTAACCCTAACCCTAACCCTAACCCTAACCCTAATCCTAATCCTAACCCTAACCCTAACCCTAACCCAAACCCTAAGAGAACCCTAACCCTAACCCTACCCCTAACCCTAACCCTTACCCTAACCCTAAACCTAAACCTAAGAGATCACTAACCCTAACCCTAACCCTAAACGTAAGAGAACCCTAACCCTAACCCTAACCCTTACCCTAACACTAACCCTAACCCTAACCCTAACCGTAACCCTTTCCCTAACTCTAACCCTAACCCTAAACCTAACCTTTACTCTAAGAGAACACTAACCCTAACCCTAACACTAACCTTAATCCTAACCGTAACCGTAACCTTAACCCTAACCCTAAACCTAACCCTAACCCTAACCCTAACCCTAACCCTAACCCTAACCCTAACCCTAACCCTAACCCTAACCCTTACCCAAACCCTACACCTAACGCTAAAACTAACCCTAACCCTAATCCTAATCCTAATCCTAATCCTAACCCTAACCCTAACCCTAACCCTAATCCTAACCCTTACACTAAACCTAACCATAACCCTAACCCTAAGCCTAAACCTAACCCTTACCCCAACCCTAACCCTAAACCTAACCCTAACCCTAACCCTAACCCTAACCCTAACCCTAAGAGAACCCTAACCCTAACCCTAACCTTAGCCGTAACCCTAACCCTAAACCTAAACCTAATAGATCACTAACCCTAACCCTAACCCTAACCCTAACCCTAACCGTAACCCTAACCCTAACACTAACCCTAAACCTAACCCTAAAGAACCCTTACCCTAACCCTAACCCTAACCCTAAACCTAACCCTAACCCTAACCCTAACCCTAAGAGAACCCTAACCATAACCCTAACCCTAACCCTTACCCTAACCCTAAACCTAAACCTAAGAGATCACTAACCCTAAACTTAACCCTAACCCTAACCGTAACTCTAAGAGAACCCTATCCCTAAACATAACCCTAACCCTAACCCTAAACCTAACCCTAACCCTAACCCTATCCCTAAACATAACCCCAACCGTAACCCTAACCCTAACCCTAAACCTAACCCTAACCCTAACCCTAACCCAACCCTAACCCTAACCCTAACCCTAACCCTAACCCTAAACCTAACCCTAACCCTAACCCTAACCCTAACCCTAACCCTAACCCTAACCCTAACCCTAATCCTAATCCTAACCCTAACCCTAACCCTAACCCTAACCTAAGAGAACCCTAACAATAACCATAAGAGAACCCTAACCCTAACCCTAACCCTAACCCTAACCCTAACCCTAACCCTAACCCTAACCCTAACTCTAAGAGAACCCTAACCCAAACCCTAACTCTAACCCTAACCCTAAACCAAACCCTAACCCTAACCGTAACCGTAACCGTAACCCTAACCCTAACCCTAACCCTAACCCTAACCCTAACCCTAACCCTAACCCTAACCCTAACCCTAACACTAACCCTAACCCTAACCCTAAACCTAACCCTAACCCTAACCCTAACCCTAAGAGAACCCTAACCATAACCCTAACCCTAACCCTTACCCTAACCCTAAACCTAAACCT
>NW_028181441.1:600000-605000 GCF_964211825.1 Aythya ferina
CCCTAACCCTAACCCTAATCCTAACCCTAACCCTAACCCAAACACTCAGAGAACCCTAACCCTAAACCTACCCCTAACCCTAACCCTAACCCTAACCCTAACCCTAACCCTAACCCTAACCCTAACCCTAAGAGAACCCTAACCCTAACCCTAACCCTAACCCTAACACTAACCCTAACCCTAACCCTAACCGTAACCCTTTCCCTAACTCTCACCCTAACCCTAACCCTAACCCTAACTCTAAGAGAACACTAACATTAACCATAACCCAAAACCTAACCCTAACCCTAAACCTAACACTAATCTTAATCCTAACCCTAACCCTAACCATACCCCTAACACTAATCCTAACCCTAACCCTAACCCTAACCCTAACCCTAACCCTAATCCTAACCCTAACCCTAACCCTAACCCTAACCCTAACCCTAACCCTAACCCTAACCGTAAACCTAACCTAAACCTAACCCTAAACCTAAGAGAACCCTAACCCTAACCCTTAACTAACCCTAACCCTAACCCTAACCCTAACCCTAACCTAACCCTAACCCTAAACCTCACCCCAACCCTAACCCTAACCCTAACCCTAAACCTAACCCTAAACCTAACCCTAACCCTAACCCTAACCCTAAGAGAACCCTAACCCTAACCCTATCCTAACCCTAACCTAAGAGAACCCTAACCGTAACCCTAACCCTAACCCAAACCCTAACCCTAACCCTAACCCTAAAGCTAAGCCTAAGCCCAAGCCTAAGCCTAAGCCTAAGCCTAAGCCTAACCGTAACCCTAACCCTAACCCTAACCCTAACCTTAACCCTTTCCCTAACTCTCACCCTAACCCTAACCCTAACCCTAACTCTAAGAAAACACTAACATTAACCATAACCCTAAACCTAACCCTAACCCTAACCCTAACCCTAACCCTAAGAGAACCCTAACCCTAACCCTTACCTAACCCTAACCATAACCCTAACACTAACCCTAAGCCTAAGAGAACACTAACCGTAACCCTAACCCTAACCCTAACAGCAAACCTAACCCTAACCCTAAGCCTATCCCTAACCCTAACTCTAACCCTAACAGAACACTAACCCTAACCCTAACCCTAACCCTTACCCTAACCCTAACCCAAACCCTAACCCTAACCCTAAGAGAACCCTAACCCTAACCCTAACCCTAACCCTAACCGTAACCCTAAACCTAACCCTAACCCTAACCCTAACCCTAACCCTAATCCTAACCCTAACCCTAACCCTAACCCTAACCCTAACTAGAGAACACTAACCCTAACCCTAACCCTAACCCTAACCCTAACCCTTAGCCTAAACCTAACCCTAACCCTAACCCTAACCCTAAGAGAACACTAACCCTAACCCTAACCCTAACCCTAAAGGAACCCTAACCCTAACCCTAACACTAAGCCTAACCCTAATTGAAAACCTTTCCCTTAATCGATCCATAACCCTAACCCTAACCGTAAATCTAAGAGAACACTAACACTAACCCTAACACTAACCTTAATCCTAACCCTAAACCTAACACTAATCCTAACCCTAACCCTAAATCTAATCCTAAATCTAACCCTAACCCTAACCCTAACCCTAACCCTACGAGAACAGTAATACTAAACCTAACCAAACCATAAAACTAACCCTAACCCTAACCCTATCTCTAAGAGAACCCTAACCCTAACCATAAGAGAACCCTAACCGTAACCGTAAACCTAACACTAACCGTTACCCTAACCCTAAACCTAACCCTAACCTTAACCCTAAACCTAAGAGAACACTAACCCTAAACCTAACCCTACCCTAACCCTAACCCTAAACCTAATCCTAACCCTAAACCTAACCCTAACCCTAACCCTAACCCTAACAGAACACTAACCCTAACCCTAAACCTAAGAGAACCCTAACCCTAACACAAACCCTAACCCTAACCCTAACCCTAACCTAATCCTAAACATAACCCTAACCCTAACCCTAAGCCCAACAGAACACTAACCCAAACCCTAACCCTAACCCTAACCCTAACCCTAATCCTAACACTAACCCTAAACCTAACCCTAACCCTAACCCTAACCCTAACCCTAACCCTTACCCTAAACTAACCCTAACCATAACCCTAACCCTAACCCTAACCCTAAGCCTAATAGAACACTAACACTAACCATAACCCTAATCCTAACCCTAAACCTAACCCTAACCCTAACCCTATCCCTAACCGTAATCCCAACCCTAAGAGAACACTAACCCTAACCCTAACCCTAACCCTAACCCTAACCCTAACCCTAACCCTAACCCTAACCCTAACCCTAACCCTAACAATAACATTAACCCTAACCCTAACCCTAACCCTAACCCTTACCATAACCCTAACACTAACCCTAACCCTAAGCCTAACAGAACACTAACGCTAACACTAACCCTAACCCCAAACCTAACCCTAACCCTAAGCCTATCCCTAACCCTAACCCTAACCCTAAGAGAACCCTAACCCTAACCCTAACCCTAACCCTAACACTAACCCTAACCCTAACCCTAACCGTAACCCTTTCCCTAACTCTCACCCTAACCCTAACCCTAACCCTAACTCTAAGAGAACACTAACATTAACCATAAGCCTAAACCTAACCCTAACCCTACCCCTAACACTAATCCTAACCCTAACCCTAACCCTAACCCTAATCCTAACCCTAACCCTAACCCTAACCCTAACCCTAACCCTAACCCTAACCCTAACCCTAACCGTAAACCTAACCTAAACCTAACCCTAAACCTAAGAGAACCCTAACCCTAACCCTTAAATAACCCTAACCCTAACCCTAACCCTAACCCTAACCCTAACCTAACCCTAACCCTAAACCTCACCCCAACCCTAACCCTAACCCTAACCCTAAACCTAACCCTAAACCTAACCCTAACCCTAACCCTAACCCTAACCCTAAGAGAACCCTAACCCTAACCCTAATCCTAACCCTAACCCTAAGAGAACCCTAACCCTAACCCTAACCCAAACCCTAACCCTAACCCTAACCCTAACCCTAACCCTAACCCTAACCTTAACCCTTTCCCTAACTCTCACCCTAACCCTAACCCTACCCCTAACTCTAAGAAAACACTAACATTAACCATAACCCTAAACCTAACCCTAACCCTAACCCTAACCCTAAGAGAACCCTAACCCTAACCCTTACCTAACCCTAACCATAACCCTAACACTAACCCTAAGCCTAAGAGAAAACGAACCGTAACCCTAACCCTAACCCTAACAGCAAACCTAACCCTAACCCTAAGCCTATCCCTAACCCTAACTCTAACCCTAACAGAACACTAACCCTAACCCTAACCCTAACCCTTACCCTAACCCTAACCCTAACCCTAACCCTAACCCTAAGAGAACCCTAACCCTAACCCTAACCCTAACCCTAACCCTAACCCTAACCCTAACCCTAACCCTAACCCTAACCCTAACCCTAATCCTAACCCTAACCCTAACCCTAACCCTAACCCTAACTAGAGAACACTAACCCTAACCCTAACCCTAACCCTAACCCTAACCCTAACCCTTAGCCTAAACCTAACCCTAACCCTAACCCTAACCCTAAGAGAACACTAACCCTAACCCTAACCCTAACCCTAAGAGAACCCTAACCCTAACCCTAACACTAAGCCTAACCCTAATTGAAACCCTTTCCCTTAATCTATCCATAACCCTAATCCTAACCGTAAATCTAAGAGAACACTAACACTAACCCTAACACTAACCTTAATCCTAACCCTAAACCTAACACTAATCCTAACCCTAACCCTAAATCTAATCCTAAATCTAACCCTAACCCTAACCCTAACCCTAACCCTACGAGAACAGTAATACTAAACCTAACCTAACCATAAAACTAACCCTAACCCTAACCCTAACCCTATCTCTAAGAGAACCCTAACCCTAACCATAAGAGAACCCTAACCGTAACCGTAAACCTTACACTAACCGTTACCCTAACCCTAAACCTAACCCTAACCTTAACCCTAAACCTAAGAGGACACTAACCCTAACCCTAACCCTACCCTAACCCTAACCCTAAACCTAAACCTAACCCTAAACCTAACCCTAACCCTAACCCTAACCCTAACAGAACACTAACCCTAACCCTAAACCTAAGAGAACCCTAACCCTAACACAAACCCTAACCCTAACCCTAACCCTAACCTAATCCTAAACATAACCCTAACCCTAACCCTAAGCCCAACAGAACACTAACCCAAACCCTAACCCTAACCCTAACCCTAAACCTAACCCTAACCCTAACCCTAACCCTAACCCTAACCCTAACCCTAACCCTAACCGTAACCCTAATCCTAACACTAACCCTAAACCTAACCCTAACCCTAACACTAACCCTAACCGTAACCCTAACCCTAACCCTTACCCTAAACTAACCCTAACCATACCCCTAACCCTAACCCTAACCCTAAGCCTAAGAGAACACTAACACTAACCATAACCCTAATCCTAACCGTAAACCTAACCCTAACCCTAACCCTATCCCTAACCGTAACCCCAACCCTAAGAGAACACTAACCCTAACCCTAACCCTAACCCTAACCCTAACCCTAACCCTAACCCTAACCCTAACCCTAACCCTAACCCTAACCCTAACCCTAACCCTAACCCTAACCCTAACCCTAACCCTAACCCTAACCCTAACCCTAACCCTAACCTTAAGCCTAACCCTAACCCTAACCCTAACCCTAACCCTAACCCTAACCCTAAGAGAATACTATCCCTAACCCTAACCCTAACCCTAACCCTAACCCTAACCCTAAACATAACCCTAATCCTAACCCTAACCCTAACCCTAACCCTAACCCTAAGAGAACACTAACCCTAACCCTAACCCAAACCCTAAGAAAACCCTAACACTAACCCTACCCGTAACCCTAACCCTAACCCTTACCCTAACCCTAAACCTAAACCTAACAGATCACTAACCCTAACCATAA
>NW_028181441.1:612500-615000 GCF_964211825.1 Aythya ferina
CTAACCCTAACCCTAACCCTAACCCTAACCCTAACCAGAACCCTAAACCTAACCCTAACCCTAACCCTAACCCTAACCCTAACCCTAACCCTAAGAGAACCCTAACCCTAACCCTAACCCTAACCCTAACCCTAACACTAACCTTAAACCTAACCCTAATGGTAACCCTTTCCCTAACTCTAACCCTAACCCTATCCCTAACCCTAACTCTAAGAGAACACTAACCCTAACCCTAACCCTAACCTTAACCCTAACCCTAACCCTAACCATATCAATAACCCTAACCCTAACCCTAAGAGAACACTAACCCTAACCCTAACCCTAACCATAATCCTAACACTAACCATAACCCTAACCCTAACTCTAACCCTAACCTTAACCCTAACCCTAACACTAAACCTAAACGTAAGAGATCACTAACCCTAACCCTAAACCTAAACCTAACCCTAACCCTAACCCTATCCCTAACCCTATTCCTAACCGTAACCCTAACCCTAACCCTAAACCTAACCATAATCCTAACACTAACCGTAACCCTAACCCTAACTCTAACCCTCAACCTAACCCTAACCCTAACCCTAACGCTAACCCTAACACTAACCCTAACCAGAACCCTGACCCTAACCCTAACCCTAACCTAACCATAACCCTAACCCTATCCCTAACCGTAACCCTAACCCTAAGAGAACACTAACCCTCACCCTAACCCTAACCCTAACCCTAACCCTAACCCTAACCCTAACCCTAACCCTAACCCTAACCCTAACCGTTACCCTAACCCTAACCCTAACCCTGACCCTAACCCATAGAGAATACTAACCCTTATCCTAACCCTAACCCTAACCCTAACCCTAACCCTAACCCTAACCCTAACCCTAACCCTAACCCTAACCGTAACCCTAAGAGAACATTAACCCTAACCCTAACCCAAACCCTAAGAGAACCCTACCCCTAACCCTACCCCTAACCCTAACCCTTACCCTAACCCTAAGAGAACCCTACCCCTAACCCTAAGAAATCACTAATCCTACCCCTAACCCTAACCCTAAGAGAACCCTAACCCTAACCCTAACCCTAACCCTAAACCTAACCTAACACTAACCATAACCCTAACCCTAACCCTAACCCTAACCCTAAGCCTAAGAGAACACTAACCCTAACCTTAACCCTAAACCTAACCCTAACCCTAACCCTAACCCTATCCCTAACCGTAACCCTAACCCTAAGAGAACACTAACCCTAACCCTAACCCTAAACCTAACCCTAACCCTAACCCTAACCGTAACCCTAACCCTAACCCTAACCCTAACCCTAACCCTAACCCTAACCCTAACCCTAACCCTAACCCATAGAGAATACTAACCCTAACCCTAACCCTAACCCTAACCCTAACCCTAACCCTAAACCTAACCCTAACCCTAACCCTAACCCTAACCCTAACCATAACCCTAACCCTAAGAGAACACTAACCCTAACCCTAACCCAAATCCTAAGACAACCCTACCCCTAACCCTACCCCTAACCCTAACCCTTACCCTAACCCTAAGAGAACCCTAACCCTAACCCTAAGAGATCAATAATCCTACCCCTAACCCTAACCCTAAGAGAACCCTAACCCTAACCCTAACCCTTACCCTAAACCTAAACGGAAGAGATCACTAACCCTAACCCTAACCCTTACCCTTACCGTAACCCTAACCCTAACACTAACCCTAACCCTAACACTAACCCTAACCCTAACCCTAACCCTAACCCTAACCCTAACCCTAACCCTAACCCTAACCCTAACCCTAATCCTCAAATTACCCTAACCCTAACCCTAACCCTAAACCTATACCTACCCCTAACCCTAACCCTAAACCTAACCCTAACCCTAACCCTAACCATAACCCTAACCCTAACCCTAAGAGAAACCTAACCCTAACCCTAACACTAACCCTAACCCTAACACTAACCCTAACCCTAACCCTGAACCTAAACCTAAGAGATCACTAACCCTAACCCTAACCCTAACCCTAACACTAACCTTACCCTAACCCTAACCCTAAGAGAATACTAACCCTAACCCTAACCCTAACCCTAACCCTAACCCTAAGAGAACACTAACCCTAACCCTATCCCTAACCCTAAAACTAACCCTAACCCTAACCCTAACCCTAACCCTAAGAGAACACTAACCCTAACCCTAACCCAAATCCTAAGACAACCCTACCCCTAACCCTACCCCTAACCCTAACCCTTACCCTAACCCTAAGAGAACCCTAACCCTAACCCTAAGAGATCAATAATCCTACCCCTAACACTAACCCTAAGAGAACCCTAACCCTAACCCTAACCCTTACCCTAAACCTAAAAGTAAGAGATCACTAACCCTAACCCTAACCCTAACCCTTACCGTAACCCTAACCCTAACACTAACCCTAACCCTAACCCTAACCCTAACCCTAACCCTAACCCTAACCCTAACCCTAACCCTAACCCTAACCCTAACCCTAACCCT
>NW_028181441.1:637500-640000 GCF_964211825.1 Aythya ferina
CCTAACCATAACCCTAACCCTAACCCTAACCCTAAGCCTAAGAGAACACTAACACTAACCATAACCCTAATCCTAACCCTAAACCTAACCCTAACCCTAACCCTATCCCTAACCGTAACCCCAACCCTAAGAGAACACTAACCCTAACCCTAACCCTAACCCTAACCCTAACCCTAACCCTAACCCTAACCCAAACCCTAACCCTAACCCTACCCCTAACCCTAACCCTAACCCTAACCCTTACCCTAACCCTAAACCTAAACCTAAGAGATCACTAACCCTAAACCTAACCCTAACCCTAACCCTTACCCTAACCCTAACCCTAACCCTAAACCTAACCCTAACCTTAACCCTAACACTAACCATTACCCTAACCCTAAACCTAACCCTGACCTTAACCCTAAGCCTAAGAGAACAGTAACCCTAACCCTAACCCTACCCTAACCCTAACCCTAACCCTAAACCTAACCCTAAACCTAACCCTAACCCTAACCCAAACCCTTACAGAACACTAACCCTAACCCTAAACCTAAGAGAACCCTAACCCTAACACAAACCCTAACCCTAACCTTAACCCTAAACCTAAGAGAACACTAACCCTAACCCTAACCCTAACCCTAACACTAACCCTAACCCTAACCCTAACCCTAACCTAATCCTAAAATTAACCCTAACCCTAACCCTAAGCCCAAGAGAACACTAACCCAAACCCTAACCCTAACCCTAACCCTAACCCTAACCCTAACCCTAACCCTAACCCTAACCCTAACCCTAACCCTAACCCTAACCCTAACCCTAACCCGAACCCTAACCCTAACCCTAACCGTAACCCTAATCCTAACACTAACCCTAAACCTAACCCTAACCCTAACCCTAACCCTAACCGTAACCCTTACCCTAAACTAACCCTAACCATAACCCTAACCCTAACCCTAACCCTAAGCCTAAGAGAACACTAACACTAACCATAACCCTAATCCTAACCCTAAACCTAACCCTAACCCTAACCCTATCCCTAACCGTAACCCCAACCCTAAGAGAACACTAACCCTAACCCTAACCCTAACCCTAACCCTAACCCTAACCCTAACCCTAACCCTAACCCTAACCCTAACCCTAACCCTAACCTTAAGCCTAACCCTAACCCTAACCCTAACCCTAACCCTAACCCTAACCCTAACCCTAAGAGAATACTATCCCTAACCCTAACCCTAACCTTAACCCTAACCCTAAATATAACCCTAACCCTAACCCTAACCCTAACCCTAACCCTAACCCTAAGAGAACACTAACCCTAACCCTAACCCAAACCCTAAGAGAACCCTAACTCTAACCCTACCCGTAACCCTAACCCTAACCCTTACCCTAACCCTAAACCTAAACCTAACAGATCACTAACCCTAACCATAACCCTAAACCTAAGAGAACCCTAACCCTAACCCTAACCCTAACCCTAACACTAACCCTAACCCTAACCCTAATCGTATCCCTTTCCCTATCTCTAACCCTAACCCTAACCTAACCATAACTCTAAGAGAACACTAACCCTAACCCTAACACTAAACTTAATCCTAACCCTAACCCTAACCCAAACCCTACCCCTAACGCTAAACCTAACCCTAATCCTAACCCTAATCCTAACCCTAACCCTAACCCTAACCCTAACCCCTAACGCTAACCCTAACCCTAACCCTAACCCTAACCCTAACCCTATCAATAACCGTAACCCTAACCCTAAGAGAACACTAACCATAACCCTAAACCTAACCATAACCCTAACCCTAACCTTAACCCTAACCCAAACCCTAACCCTAACCCTAAGCCTAACGTTAACCCTAACCCTAACCCTAACCGTAACCCTAACCATAACCCTAACACTAACCCTAACCCTAAGCCTCAGAGAACACTAATCCTAACCCTAACCCTAACCCCAAACCTAACCCTAACCCTAAGCCTATCCCTAACCCTAACGCTAAGAGAACACTAACCCTAAACCTAACCCTAACCCTAACCCTAACCCTAACCCTAACCCTAAGAGAATACTAACCCTAACCCTAACCCTAAACCCAAACTTTACCCTAACCCTAACCCTAAACCTAACCATAACCCTAACCCTAACCCTAACCCTAACCCTAACCCTAACCCTAACCCTAACCCTAACCCTAACCCTAACCCTAACCCTAACCCTAACCCTAAGAGAACCCTAACCATAACCCTAACCCTAATCCTAACAGTAACCCTAACCGTAATTGAAACCCTTTCCCTAAATCTATCCCTAACCCTAACCCTAACCGTAACTCTAAGAGAACACTAACCCTAAACCTAACACTAAACTTAATCCTAACCCTAAGCCTAACCCTAACCCTAACCCTAACCTTAACCCTAATCCTAACCCTAACCATAACCCTAACCCTAACCCTAACCCTAACCCTAACCCTAACCCTAACCCTAATCCTAAGGGAACAGTAATCCTAAACCAAACCCTAACCCTAAAACTAAC
>NW_028181441.1:735000-748000 GCF_964211825.1 Aythya ferina
GGTCTCTGTTGGGTTCTGTTTGGTTCTCGTTGGTTATCATGGTGGAAAAGGGTAAATTGTGGGTTTTGGAGAACATCAGGTAGGTTTAGGGGGGTTTTGGGGTGGATCTATGGTTTTGGGGGATTTTCTTCCAGTTTTGGTGGTGATGCCGTTCTTGTTTGGGGTGTTTTTGACGTTTTTTGGGGTCTCTGTTGGGTTCTGTTGGGTTCTCGTTGGTCATCGTGTTGTAAAAGTGTAAATTGTGGGTTTTGGAGAACTTCAGGTAGTTTTAGGGGGAGTTTTCGCGTGGATTCATGGTATTTGGGGTTTTCTTCTTTTTGGGGGAGTGATCCTCTCCTTTCTTCGGGTGATTTTGAAGTGTTTTGGGGTTTCCGTTGCGTTTCGTTGAATTCCTAATGTGTTTTATGGTGGTTTGGAGTGTGCTTTGGGATTAGGAGAACATCAGGTAGGTTTAGGGTGTCTTTGGGGTGGAACTATGGTATTTGGGGTTTTCTTCTATTTTTTGGCGTGATCCTGTTCTTTTTTGGGGTGTATTTGAAGTGTTTTGGGGTCTCCGTTGGGTTTTGTTTGGTTCTCGTTGTTCATCATGGTGGAAAAGTGTAAATTGTGGGTTTTGGAGAAGATCAGGTAGGTTTAGGGTGGTTTTGGGGTGGATCTATGGTTTTGGTGTATTTTCTTCCAGTTTTGGTGGTGATCCTTTTCTTGTTTGGGGTGTTTTTGACGTGTTTTGGTGTCTCCATTAGGTTTTGTTGGGTTCTTGTTTGTCATTATGTTAAATAGGTGTGGATTGTGGGTTTTGGAGAAGATCAGGTAGGTTTAGGGTGGTTTTGGGGTGGATCTATGGTTTTGGGGGATTTTCTTCCAGTTTTGGTGGTGATGCCGTTCTTGTTTGGGGTGTTTTTGACGTTTTTTGGGGTCTCTGTTGGGTTCTGTTGGGTTCTCGTTGGTCATCGTGTTGGAAAAGGGTAAATTGTGGGTTTTGGAGAACATCAGGTAGGTTTAGGGTGTCTTTGGGGTGGATCTATGGTTTTGGGGGTTTTCTTCCAGTTTTGGGGGTGATGCCATTCTTGTTTGGGGTATTTTTTCAGGTGTTTGTGGTCTCTGTTTGGTTTTGTTGAGTTCTCGTTGGTCATCGTGTTTTAAAAGTGTAAATTGTGGGTTTTGGAGAACTTCAGGTAGGTTTAGGGGGAGTTTTCGCGTGGATTCATGGTATTTGGGGTTTTCTTCTTTTTGGGGAGTGATCCTCTCCTTTCTTCGGGTGATTTTGAAGTGTTTTGGGGTTTCCGTTGCGTTTCGTTGAATTCCTAATGTGTTTTATGGTGGTTTGGAGTGTGCTTTGGGATTAGGAGAACATCAGGTAGGTTTAGGGTGTCTTTGGGGTGGATCTATGGTATTTGGGGTTTTCTTCTATTTTTTGGCGTGATCCTGTTCTTTTTTGGGGTGTATTTGAAGTGTTTTGGGGTCTCCGTTGGGTTTTGTTTGGTTCTCGTTGGTCATCATGGTGGAAAAGTGTAAATTGTGGTTTTTGGAGAAGATCAGGTAGGTTTAGGGTGGTTTTGGGGTGGATCTATGGTTTTGGGGGATTTTCTTCCAGTTTTGGTGGTGATCCTTTTCTTGTTTGGGTGTTTTTTACGTGTTTTGGTGTCTCCATTAGGTTTTGTTGGGTTCTTGTTTGTCATTATGTTAAATAGGTGTGGATTGTGGGTTTTGGAGAAGATCAGGTAGGTTTAGGGTGGTTTTGGGGTGGATCTATGGTTTTGGGGGATTTTCTTCCAGTTTTGGGGGTGATGCCGATATTTTTTGGGGTGTTTTTTACGTGTTTTGGGGTCTCCATTAGGTTTTGTTGTGTTCTTGTTGGTCATTATGTTAAATAGGAGTGGATTGTGGGTTTTGGAGAACATCAGGTAGGTTTAGGGTGGTTTTGGGGTGGATCTATGGTTTTGGGGGATTTTCTTCCAGTTTTGGTGGTGATGCCGTTCTTGTTTGGGGTGTTTTTGACGTTTTTTGGGGTCTCTGTTGGGTTCTGTTGGGTTCTCGTTGGTCATCGTGTTGGAAAAGGGTAAATTTTGGTTTTTGGAGAAGATCAGGTAGGTTTAGGGTTGTTTTGGGGTGGATCTATGTTTTTGGGGGATTTTCTTCCAGTTTTGGGGGTGATGCCGATATTTTTTGGGGTGTTTTTTACGTGTTTTGGGGTCTCCATTAGGTTTTGTTGTGTTCTCGTTTGTCATTATGTTAAATAGGAGTGGATTGTGGGTTTTGGAGAACATCAGGTAGTTTTAGGGTGGTTTTGGGGTGGATCTATGGTTTTGGGGGATTTTCTTCCAGTTTTGGGGGTGATGCCGTTCTTGTTTGGGGTGTTTTTGACGTTTTTTGGGGTCTCTGTTGGGTTCTGTTGGGTTCTCGTTGGTCATCGTGTTGGAAAAGGGTAAATTGTGGTTTTTGGAGAAGATCAGGTAGTTTTAGGGTGTCTTTGGGGTGGATCTATGGTTTTGGGGGTTTTCTTCCAGTTTTGGTGGTGATGCCATTCTTGTTTGGGGTATTTTTTCAGGTTTTTGTGGTCTCTGTTTGGTTTTGTTGGGTTCTCGTTGGTCATCGTGTTGTAAAAGTGTAAATTGTGGGTTTTGGAGAACTTCAGGTAGGTTTAGGGGGAGTTTTCGCGTGGATTCATGGTATCTGGGGTTTTCTTCTTTTTGGGGGAGTGATCCTCTCCTTTCTTCGGGTGATTTTGAAGTGTTTTGGGGTTTCCGTTGCGTTTCGTTGAATTCCTATTGTGTTTTATGGTGGTTTGGAGTGTGCTTTGGGATTAGGAGAACATCAGGTAGGTTTAGGGTGTCTTTGGGGTGGATCTATGGTATTTGGGATTTGCTTCTATTTTTTGGCGTGATCCTGTTCTTTTTTGGGGTGTATTTGAAGTGTTTTGGGGTCTCCGTTGGGTTTTGTTTGGTTCTCGTTGGTCATCATGGTGGAAAAGGGTAAATTGTGGGTTTTGGAGAACATCAGGTAGGTTTAGGGTGGTTTTGGGGTGGATCTATGGTTTTGGTGTATTTTCTTCCAGTTTTGGGGGTGATGCCGATATTTTTTTCCGGTGTTTTTGACGTGTTTTGGTGTCTCCATTAGGTTTTGTTGGGTTCTTGTTTGTCATTATGTTAAATAGGTGTGGATTGTGGGTTTTGGAGAAGATCAGGTAGGTTTAGGGTGGTTTTGGGGTGGATCTATGGTTTTGGGGGATTTTCTTCCAGTTTTGGGGGTGATGCCGTTTTTGTTTGGGGTGTTTTTGACGTTTTTTGGGGTCTCTGTTGGGTTCTGTTGGGTTCTCGTTGGTCATCGTGTTGGAAAAGTTTAAATTGTGGTTTTTGGAGAACATCAGGTAGGTTTAGGGTGGTTTTGGGGTGGATCTATGGTTTTGGGGGATTTTCTTCCAGTTTTGGGGGTGATGCCGTTCTTGTTTGGGGTGTTTTTGACGTTTTTTGGGGTCTCCGTTGGGTTTTGTTGGGTTCTCTTTGTTTATCATGGTGGAAAAGGGTAAATTGTGGGTTTTGGAGAACATCAGGTAGGTTTAGGGTGGTTTTGGGGTGGATCTATGGTTTTGGGGGATTTTCTTCCAGTTTTGGGGGTGATGCCGATATTTTTTGGGGTGTTTTTTACGTGTTTTGGGGTCTCCATTAGGTTTTGTTGTGTTCTTGTTGGTCATTATGTTAAATAGGAGTGGATTGTGGGTTTTGGAGAAGATCAGGTAGGTTTAGGGTGGTTTTGGGGTGGATCTATGGTTTTGGGGGATTTTCTTCCAGTTTTGGTGGTGATGCCGTTCTTGTTTGGGGTGTTTTTGACGTTTTTTGGGGTCTCTGTTGGGTTCTGTTGGGTTCTCGTTGGTCATCGTGTTGGAAAAGGGTAAATTGTGGTTTTTGGAGAACATCAGGTAGGTTTAGGGTGTCTTTGGGGTGGATCTATGGTTTTGGGGGATTTTCTTCCAGTTTTGGTGGTGATGCCGTTCTTGTTTGGGGTGTTTTTGACGTTTTTTGGGGTCTCTGTTGGGTTCTGTTGGGTTCTCGTTGGTCATCGTGTTGGAAAAGGGTAAATTGTGGGTTTTGGAGAACATCAGGTAGGTTTAGGGTGTCTTTGGGGTGGATCTATGGTTTTGGGGGATTTTCTTCCAGTTTTGGGGGTGATGCCGTTCTTGTTTGGGGTGTTTTTGACGTTTTTTGGGGTCTCCGTTGGGTTTTGTTGGGTTCTCGTTGGTTATCATGGTGGAAAAGGGTAAATTGTGGGTTTTGGAGAACATCAGGTAGGTTTAGGGTGGTTTTGGGGTGGATCTATGGTTTTGGCGTATTTTCTTCCAGTTTTGGGGGTGATGCCGATATTTTTTGGGGTGTTTTTTACGTGTTTTGGTGTCTCCATTAGGTTTTGTTGGGTTCTTGTTTGTCATTATGTTAAATAGGAGTGGATTGTGGGTTTTGGAGAAGATCAGGTAGTTTTAGGGTGGTTTTGGGGTGTATCTATGGTTTTGGGGGATTTTCTTCCAGTTTTGGTGGTGATGCCGTTCTTGTTTGGGGTGTTTTTGACGTTTTTTGGGGTCTCTGTTGGGTTCTGTTGGGTTCTCGTTGGTCATCGTGTTGGAAAAGGGTAAATTGTGGTTTTTGGAGAACATCAGGTAGGTTTAGGGTGTCTTTGGGGTGGATCTATGGTTTTGGGGGTTTTCTTCCAGTTTTGGGGGTGATGCCATTCTTGTTTGGGGTATTTTTTCAGGTGTTTGTGGTCTCTGTTTGGTTTTGTTGAGTTCTCGTTGGTCATCGTGTTTTAAAAGTGTAAATTGTGGGTTTTGGAGAACTTCAGGTAGGTTTAGGGGGAGTTTTCGCGTGGATTCATGGTATATGGGGTTTTCTTCGTTTTGGGGAGTGATCCTCTCCTTTCTTCGGGTGATTTTGAAGTGTTTTGGGGTTTCCGTTGCGTTTCGTTGAATTCCTAATGTGTTTTATGGTGGTTTGGAGTGTGCTTTGGGATTAGGAGAACATCAGGTAGGTTTAGGGTGTCTTTGGGGTGGATCTATGGTATTTGGGGTTTTCTTCTATTTTTTGGCGTGATCCTGTTCTTTTTTGGGGTGTATTTGAAGTGTTTTGGGGTCTCCGTTGGGTTTTGTTTGGTTCTCGTTGGTCATCATGGTGGAAAAGGGTAAATTGTGGGTTTTGGAGAAGATCAGGTAGGTTTAGGGTGGTTTTGGGGTGGATCTATGGTTTTGGGGGATTTTCTTCCAGTTTTGGTGGTGATCCTTTTCTTTTTTGGGTGTTTTTTACGTGTTTTGGTGTCTCCATTAGGTTTTGTTGGGTTCTTGTTTGTCATTATGTTAAATAGGTGTGGATTGTGGGTTTTGGAGAAGATCAGGTAGGTTTAGGGTGGTTTTGGGGTGGATCTATGGTTTTGGGGGATTTTCTTCCAGTTTTGGTGGTGATGCCGATATTTTTTGGGGTGTTTTTTACGTGTTTTGGGGTCTCCATTAGGTTTTGTTGTGTTCTTGTTTGTCATTATGTTAAATATGAGTGGATTGTGGGTTTTGGAGAACATCAGGTAGTTTTAGGGTGGTTTTGGGGTGGATCTATGGTTTTGGTGTATTTTCTTCCAGTTTTGGTGGTGATGCCGTTCTTGTTTGGGGTGTTTTTGACGTTTTTTGGGGTCTCTGTTGGGTTCTGTTGGGTTCTCGTTGGTCATCGTGTTGGAAAAGGGTAAATTGTGGTTTTTGGAGAAGATCAGGTAGGTTTAGGGTTGTTTTGGGGTGGATCTATGTTTTTGGGGGATTTTCTTCCAGTTTTGGGGGTGATGCCGTTCTTGTTTGGGGTGTTTTTGACGTTTTTTGGGGTCTCCGTTGGGTTTTGTTGGGTTCTCGTTGGTTATCATGGTGGAAAAGGGTAAATTGTGGGTTTTGGAGAACATCAGGTAGGTTTAGGGTGGTTTTGGGGTGGATCTATGGTTTTGGCGTATTTTCTTCCAGTTTTGGGGGTGATGCCGATATTTTTTGGGGTGTTTTTTACGTGTTTTGGGGTCTCCATTAGGTTTTGTTGTGTTCTTGTTGGTCATTATGTTAAATAGGAGTGGATTGTGGGTTTTGGAGAACATCAGGTAGGTTTAGGGTGGTTTTGGGGTGGATCTATGGTTTTGGGGGATTTTCTTCCAGTTTTGGTGGTGATGCCGTTCTTGTTTGGGGTGTTTTTGACGTTTTTTGGGGTCTCTGTTGGGTTCTGTTGGGTTCTCGTTGGTCATCGTGTTGTAAAAGTGTAAATTGTGGGTTTTGGAGAACTTCAGGTAGGTTTAGAGGGAGTTTTCGCGTGGATTCATGGTATTTTGGGTTTTCTTCTTTTTGGGGGAGTGATCCCCTCCTTTCTTCGGGTGATTTTGAAGTGTTTTGGGGTTTCCGTTGCGTTTCGTTGAATTCCTAATGTGTTTTATGGTGGTTTGGAGTGTGCTTTGGGATTAGGAGAACATCAGGTAGGTTTAGGGTGTCTTTGGGGTGGAACTATGGTATTTGGGGTTTTCTTCTATTTTTTGGCGTGATCCTGTTCTTTTTTGGGGTGTATTTGAAGTGTTTTGGGGTCTCCGTTGGGTTTTGTTTGGTTCTCGTTGGTCATCATGGTGGAAAAGGGTAAATTGTGGGTTTTGGAGAAGATCAGGTAGGTTTAGGGTGGTTTTGGGGTGGATCTATGGTTTTGGGGGATTTTCTTCCAGTTTTGGTGGTGATCCTTTTCTTGTTTGGGGTGTTTTTGACGTGTTTTGGTGTCTCCATTAGGTTTTGTTGGGTTCTTGTTTGTCATTATGTTAAATAGGTGTGGATTGTGGGTTTTGGAAAAGATCAGGTAGTTTTAGGGTGGTTTTGGGGTGGATCTATGGTTTTGGGGGATTTTCTTCCAGTTTTGGGGGTGATGCCGTTCTTGTTTGGGGTGTTTTTGACGTTTTTTGGGGTCTCAGTTGGGTTCTGTTGGGTTCTCGTTGGTCATCGTGTTGGAAAAGGGTAAATTGTGGTTTTTGGAGAAGATCAGGTAGGTTTTGGGTGGTTTTGGGGTGGATCTATGGTTTTGGGGGATTTTCTTCCAGTTTTGGGGGTGATGCCGTTCTTGTTTGGGGTGTTTTTGACGTTTTTTGGGGTCTCCGTTGGGTTTTGTTGGGTTCTCGTTGGTTATCATGGTGGAAAAGGGTAAATTGTGGGTTTTGGAGAACATCAGGTAGGTTTAGGGTGGTTTTGGGGTGGATCTATGGTTTTGGGGGATTTTCTTCCAGTTTTGGGGGTGATGCCGATATTTTTTGGGGTGTTTTTGACGTGTTTTGGGGTCTCCATTAGGTTTTGTTGTGTTCTTGTTTGTCATTATGTTAAATAGGAGTGGATTGTGGGTTTTGGAGAACATCAGGTAGGTTTAGGGTGGTTTTGGGGTGGATCTATGGTTTTGGGGGATTTTCTTCCAGTTTTGGTGGTGATGCCGTTCTTGTTTGGGGTGTTTTTGACGTTTTTTGGGGTCTCTGTTGGGTTCTGTTGGGTTCTCGTTGGTCATCGTGTTGGAAAAGGGTAAATTGTGGTTTTTGGAGAACATCAGGTAGGTTTAGGGTGTCTTTGGGGTGGATCTATGGTTTTGGGGGTTTTCTTCCAGTTTTGGGGGTGATGCCATTCTTGTTTGGGGTATTTTTTAAGGTTTTTGTGGTCTCTGTTTGGTTTTGTTGGGTTCTCGTTGGTCATCGTGTTTTAAAAGTGTAAATTGTGGGTTTTGGAGAACTTCAGGTAGGTTTAGGGGGAGTTTTCGCGTGGATTCATGGTATTTGGGGTTTTCTTCTTTTTGGGGGAGTGATCCTCTCCTTTCTTCGGGTGATTTTGAAGTGTTTTGGGGTTTCCGTTGCGTTTCGTTGAATTCCTAATGTGTTTTATGGTGGTTTGGAGTGTGCTTTGGGATTAGGAGAACATCAGGTAGGTTTAGGGTGTCTTTGGGGTGGATCTATGGTATTTGGGGTTTTCTTCTATTTTTTGGCGTGATCCTGTTCTTTTTTGGGGTGTATTTGAAGTGTTTTGGGGTCTCCGTTGGGTTTTGTTTGGTTCTCGTTGGTCATCATGGTGGAAAAGTGTAAATTGTGGGTTTTGGAGAAGATCAGGTAGGTTTAGGGTGGTTTTGGGGTGGATCTATGGTTTTGGTGTATTTTCTTCCAGTTTTGGGGGTGATCCTTTTCTTGTTTGGGGTGTTTTTGACGTGTTTTGGTGTCTCCATTAGGTTTTGTTGGGTTCTTGTTTGTCATTATGTTAAATAGGTGTGGATTGTGGGTTTTGGAGAAGATCAGGTAGGTTTAGGGTGGTTTTGGGGTGGATCTATGGTTTTGGGGGATTTTCTTCCAGTTTTGGTGGTGATGCCGTTCTTGTTTGGGGTGTTTTTTACGTTTTTTGGGGTCTCAGTTGGGTTCTGTTGGGTTCTCGTTGGTCATCGTGTTGGAAAATGGTAAATTGTGGTTTTTGGAGAACATCAGGTAGGTTTAGGGTGGTTTTGGGGTGGATCTATGGTTTTGGGGGATTTTCTTCCAGTTTTGGGGGTGATGCCGTTCTTGTTTGGGGTGTTTTTGACGTTTTTTGTGGTCTCCGTTGGGTTTTGTTGGGTTCTCGTTGGTTATCATGGTGGAAAAGTGTAAATTGTGGGTTTTGGAGAACATCAGGTAGGTTTAGGGTGGTTTTGGGGTGGATCTATGGTTTTGGCGTATTTTCTTCCAGTTTTGGGGGTGATGCCGATATTTTTTGGGGTGTTTTTTACGTGTTTTGGGGTCTCCATTAGGTTTTGTTGGGTTCTTTTTTGTCATTATGTTAAATAGGAGTGGATTGTGGGTTTTGGAGAAGATCAGGTAGTTTTAGGGTGTCTTTGGGGTGGATCTATGGTTTTGGGGGTTGTCTTCCAGTTTTGGTGGTGATGCCATTCTTGTTTGGGGTATTTTTTCAGGTTTTTGTGGTCTCTGTTTGGTTTTGTTGGGTTCTCGTTGGTCATCGTGTTTTAAAAGTGTAAATTGTGGGTTTTGGAGAACTTCAGGTAGGTTTAGGGGGAGTTTTCGCGTGGATTCATGGTATTTGGGGTTTTCTTCTTTTTGGGGGAGTGATCCTCTCCTTTCTTCGGGTGATTTTGAAGTGTTTTGGGGTTTCCGTTGCGTTTCGTTGAATTCCTAATGTGTTTTATGGTGGTTTGGAGTGTGCTTTGGGATTAGGAGAACATCAGGTAGGTTTAGGGTGTCTTTGGGGTGGATCTATGGTATTTGGGGTTTTCTTCTATTTTTTGGCGTGATCCTGTTCTTTTTTGGGGTGTATTTGACGTGTTTTGGGGTCTCCGTTGGGTTTTGTTTGGTTCTCGTTGGTCATCATGGTGGAAAAGGGTAAATTGTGGGTTTTGGAGAAGATCAGGTAGGTTTAGGGTGGTTTTGGGGTGGATCTATGGTTTTGGCGTATTTTCTTCCAGTTTTGGTGGTGATTCTTTTCTTGTTTGGGGTGTTTTTGACGTGTTTTGGTGTTTCCATTAGGTTTTGTTGGGTTCTTGTTTGTCATTATGTTAAATAGGTGTGGATTGTGGGTTTTGGAGAAGATTAGGTAGGTTTAGGGTGGTTTTGGGGTGGATCTATGGTTTTGGGGGATTTTCTTCCAGTTTTGGGGGTGATGCCGTTCTTGTTTGGGGTGTTTTTGACGTTTTTTGGGGTCTCAGTTGGGTTCTGTTGGGTTCTCGTTGGTCATCGTGTTGGAAAAGGGTAAATTGTGTTTTTTGGAGAACATCAGGTAGGTTTAGGGTGGTTTTGGGGTGGATCTATGGTTTTGGGGGATTTTCTTCCAGTTTTGGGGGTGATGCCGTTCTTGTTTGGGGTGTTTTTGACGTGTTTTGGGGTCTCCATTAGGTTTTGTTGGGTTCTTGTTTGTCATTATGTTAAATAGGTGTGGATTGTGGGTTTTGGAGAAGATCAGGTAGGTTTAGGGTGGTTTTGGGGTGGATCTATGGTTTTGGTGTATTTTCTTCCAGTTTTGGTGGTGATGCCGTTCTTGTTTGGGGTGTTTTTGACGTTTTTTGGGGTCTCTGTTGGGTTCTGTTGGGTTCTCGTTGGTCATCGTGTTGGAAAAGTGTAAATTGTGGGTTTTGGAGAACATCAGGTAGGTTTAGGGTGGTTTTGGGGTGGATCTATGGTTTTGGGGGTTTTCTTCCAGTTTTGGGGGTGATGCCATTCTTGTTTGGGGTATTTTAAAGGTTTTTGTGGTCTCTGTTTTGTTTTGTTGGGTTCTCGTTGGTCATCATGTTGTAAAAAGTGTAAATTGTGGTTTTTGGAGAACTTCAGGTAGGTTTAGGGGGAGTTTTCGCGTGGATTCATGGTATTTGGGGTTTTCTTCTTTTTGGGGGAGTGATCCTCTCATTTCTTCGGGTGATTTTGAAGTGTTTTGGGGTTTCCGTTGCGTTTTGTTGAATTCCTAATGTGTTTTATGGTGGTTTGGAGTGTGCTTTGGGATTAGGAGAAGATCAGGTAGGTTTAGGGTGGTTTTGGGGTGGATCTATGGTTTTGGGGGATTTTCTTCCAGTTTTGGTGGTGATCCTTTTCTTGTTTGGGGTGTTTTTGACGTGTTTTGGTGTCTCCATTAAGTTTTGTTGGGTTCTTGTTTGTCATTATGTTAAATAGGTGTGGATTGTGGGTTTTGGAGAAGATCAGGTAGGTTTAGGGTGGTTTTGGGGTGGATCTATGGTTTTGGGTGATTTTCTTCCAGTTTTGGTGGTGATGCCGTTCTTGTTTGGGGTGTTTTTAACGTTTTTTGGGGTCTCCGTTGGGTTTTGTTGGGTTCTCGTTGGTTATCATGGTGGAAAAGGGTAAATTGTGGGTTTTGGAGAACATCAGGTAGGTTTAGGGTGGTTTTGGGGTGGATCTATGGTTTTGGGGGATTTTCTTCCAGTTTTGGGGGTGATGCCGATATTTTTTGTGGTGTTTTTTACGTGTTTTGGGGTCTCCATTAGGTTTTATTGGGTTCTTGTTTGTCATTATGTTAAATAGGAGTGGATTGTGGGTTTTGGAGAACATCAGGTAGTTTTAGGGTGGTTTTGGGGTGGATCTATGGTTTTGGGGGATTTTCTTCCAGTTTTGGTGGTGATGCCGTTCTTGTTTGGGGTGTTTTTGACGTTTTTTGGGGTCTCTGTTGGGTTCTGTTGGGTTCTCGTTGGTCATCGTGTTGGAAAAGGGTAAATTGTGTTTTTTGGAGAACATCAGGTAGGTTTAGGGTGGTTTTGGGGTGGATCTATGGTTTTGGGGGATTTTCTTCCAGTTTTGGGGGTGATGCCGTTCTTGTTTGGGGTGTTTTTGACGTGTTTTGGGGTCTCCATTAGGTTTTGTTGGGTTCTTGTTTGTCATTATGTTAAATAGGTGTGGATTGTGGGTTTTGGAGAAGATCAGGTAGGTTTAGGGTGGTTTTGGGGTGGATCTATGGTTTTGGTGTATTTTCTTCCAGTTTTGGTGGTGATGCCGTTCTTGTTTGGGGTGTTTTTGACGTTTTTTGGGGTCTCTGTTGGGTTCTGTTGGGTTCTCGTTGGTCATCGTGTTGGAAAATGGTAAATTGTGGTTTTTGGAGAACATCAGGTAGGTTTAGGGTGTCTTTGGGGTGGATCTATGGTTTTGGGGGTTTTCTTCCAGTTTTGGGGGTGATGCCATTCTTGTTTGGGGTATTTTTTAAGGTTTTTGTGGTCTCTGTTTGGTTTTGTTGGGTTCTCGTTGGTCATCGTGTTGTAAAAAGTGTAAATTGTGGTTTTTGGAGAACTTCAGGTAGGTTTAGGGGGAGTTTTCGCGTGGATTCATGGTATTTGGGGTTTTCTTCTTTTTGGGGGAGTGATCCTCTCATTTCTTCGGGTGATTTTGAAGTGTTTTGGGGTTTCTGTTGCGTTTTGTTGAATTCCTAATGTGTTTTATGGTGGTTTGGAGTGTGCTTTGGGATTAGGAGAAGATCAGGTAGGTTTAGGGTGGTTTTGGGGTGGATCTATGGTTTTGGGGGATTTTCTTCCAGTTTTGGTGGTGATCCTTTTCTTGTTTGGTGTGTTTTTGACGTGTTTTGGTGTCTCCATTAAGTTTTGTTGGGTTCTTGTTTGTCATTATGTTAAATAGGTGTGGATTGTGGGTTTTGGAGAAGATCAGGTAGGTTTAGGGTGGTTTTGGGGTGGATCTATGGTTTTGGGGGATTTTCTTCCAGTTTTGGTGGTGATGCCGTTCTTGTTTGGGGTGTTTTTAACGTTTTTTGGGGTCTCCGTTGGGTTTTGTTGGGTTCTCGTTGGTTATCATGGTGGAAAAGGGTAAATTGTGGGTTTTGGAGAACATCAGGTAGGTTTAGGGTGGTTTTGGGGTGGATCTATGGTTTTGGCGTATTTTCTTCCAGTTTTGGGGGTGATGCCGATATTTTTTGTGGTGTTTTTTACGTGTTTTGGGGTCTCCATTAGGTTTTATTGGGTTCTTGTTTGTCATTATGTTAAATAGGAGTGGATTGTGGGTTTTGGAGAACATCAGGTAGTTTTAGGGTGGTTTTGGGGTGGATCTATGGTTTTGGGGGATTTTCTTCCAGTTTTGGTGGTGATGCCGTTCTTGTTTGGGGTGTTTTTGACGTTTTTTGGGGTCTCTGTTGGGTTCTGTTGGGTTCTCGTTGGTCATCGTGTTGGAAAAGGGTAAATTGTGGTTTTTGGAGAAGATCAGGTAGGTTTAGGGTGTCTTTGGGGTGGATCTATGGTTTTGGGGGTTTTCTTCCAGTTTTGGGGGTGATGCCATTCTTGTTTGGGTTATTTTTTAAGGTTTTTGTGGTCTCTGTTTGGTTTTGTTGGGTTCTCGTTGGTCATCGTGTTGTAAAAGTGTAAATTGTGGGTTTTGGAGAACTTCAGGTAGGTTTAGGGGGAGTTTTCGCGTGGATTCATGGTATTTGGGGTTTTCTTCTTTTTGGGGGAGTGATCCTCTCCTTTCTTCGGGTGATTTTGAAGTGTTTTGGGGTTTCCGTTGCGTTTCGTTGAAT
>NW_028181440.1:0-50000 GCF_964211825.1 Aythya ferina
TGTTTTTGACGTGTTTTGTGGTCTCCGTTGGGTTTCGTTGGGTTTTCCGTGGTCATCATGGTGGAAAAGTGTAAATTGTGGGTTTTGGAGAACATCAGGTAGATTTAGGGTGTTTTGGGGTGGATTCATGATATATGGGGTTTTCTTCTGTTTTTTTTTTTTTTTTTTTTTTTTTTTGGGGGGGGGTGATCCAATTCATTTTGGGGGTGTTTTTGACGTGTTTTGTGGTCTCCATTGGGTTTCGTTGCGTTTTCCGTGGTCATCATGGTGGAAAAGGGTAAATTGTGGGTTTTGGAGAACATCAGGTAGGTTTAGGTTGGTTTTGGGATTGGATCTATGGTTTTGGGGGATTTTCTTTTGTTTTTGGGGGTGATCCCGTTCTTTTTTGGGGTGTTTTTGACGTGTTTTGGGGTCTCCGTTGGTATTCCTTGGGTTTTATGTGGTCATGGTGGTGGAAAATTGTAAATTGTGGGTTTTGGAGAACTTCAGGTAGGTTTAGGGGAATTTTGGGGTGGATTCATGGTATTTGGTCTTTTCTTCTGTTTTTTTTTGGGTGATCCTGTTCTTTTTTGGGGTGTTTATGACGTGTTTTGGGGTCTCCGTTGGGTTTTAGTTGGGTTCTTGTTGGTCATCATGGTGAAAAAGTGTAAATTGTGGCTTTTGGAGAACATCAGGTAGGTTTAGGGGGACTTTTGGGGCAGAGTCATGTTTTTTGGTGTTTTCTTCTGTTTCTTGGGGTGGTCCCGTTCTTTTTTGGGAAGTTTTTGAGGTGTTTGGGGTCTCCGTTGGGTTTTGTTGTGTACTCGTTGGTCATCGTGGTGGAAAATGGTAAATTGTGGGTTTTGGAGAACATCAGGTAGGTTTAGGGTGGTTTTGGGATTGGATCCGTGCTTTTTGGGGATTTTCTTCCAGTTTATGGGTGATCCTTTATTTTTGGGGTGTTTTTGACGTGTTTTGGTGTCTCGTTTTGGGTTTTCGTTTGGTTCATGTTGGTCATCCTGGTGAAAAAGTGTAAATTGTGGGTTTTGGAGAACATCAGGTAGGTTTAGGGGGACTTTTGGTGTGGATCTATGGCTTTTGGGGTTTTCTTTCGTTTTTAGGGTTTATCCCGTTCTTGTTTGGGGTGTTTTTGACTTCTTTTGGGGTCTCCGTTGGGTTTCGTTGGGTTTTCCATGGTCATCATGTTGGAAAATTGTAAATTGTGGGTTTTGGAGATCATCAGGTAGGTTTAGGGTGGTTTTGGGGTGGATCTATGATTTTGAAGGATTTTCTTCCAATTTTGGGGGTGATCCTTTTTTTTTTTTTTTTTTTTTTTTTTTTGACGTGTTTTGTGGTCTCCGTTGGGTTTCGTTGGGTTTTCCATGGTCATCAATGTGGAAAAGTGTAAATTGTGGGTTTTGGAGAACTTCAGGTTGGTTTAGGGGGATTTTTGGTGTGGATCTATGGCTTTTGGGGTTTTCTTTCGTTGTTGGGGTTGAACCAGTTCTTTTTTGGGGTGTTTTTGACGTTTTTGGGGTCTCCGTTGGGTTTTGTTGGGTTCTCGTTGGTCGTTAAGCTAAATGGGAGTGGATTGTGGGTTTTGAAGAAGATCAGGTGAGTTTAGGGTGATTTGGGAGGGAAATGCATAGTTTTGTTTTTTTTTTCTTCTGATCCAGTTCTTTTTTGGGGTGTTTTTGATGTGTTTTGGGGTCTCCGTTGGTTTTTGTTGGGTTCTTGTTGTTCATCATGGTGAAAACGGGTAAATTGTGGGTATTGGAGAACATCAGGTAGGTTTAGGGGGACTTTTGGGGTGGATCAACGGCTTTTAGGGTTTTCTTCCAGTTTTGGGGGTGATCCTGCTTTTTTTTGTGGTGTTTTTGATGTGTTTTGGGGTCTCCGTTGGTTTTTGTTGGGTTCTTGTTGTTCATCATGGTGAAAACGGGTAAATTGTGGGTATTGGAGAACATCAGGTAGGTTTAGGGGGACTTTTGGGGTGGATCAACGGCTTTTAGGGTTTTCTTCCAGTTTTGGGGGTGATCCCGCTTTTTTTTGTGGTGTTTTTGATGTGTTTTGGGGTTTCCGTTGTGTTTTGTTGATTTCCTAATGTGTTTTAAGTTTGTTGGGAGTGGACTTTGGGATTTGGAGAACATCAGGTAGGTTTAGTGTGGTTTTGGGGTGGATCTATGTTTTTTGGGGGTTTTCTTTCTTTTTTAGGGGTTATCCTGTTCTTGTTTGGGGTGTTTTTGACTTGTTTTGGGGTCTCCGTTGGGTTTTAGTTGGTCCTTAAGGGAAATGGGAGTGGATTGTGGGTTTTGAAGAAGATCAGGTGAGTTTAGGGTGGTTTTGCGGGGAAATTCATAGTTTTTGGTGTTTTTTCTTCTGATTCAGTTCTTTTTTGGGGTGTTTTTGACGTGTTTTGGGGTTTCCGTTGGTTTCGTTGAGTTCCTAATGGGTTTTATGGTGGTTGGGAGTGGACATTTGGATTTGGAGAACATCAGGTACGTTTAGAGTGGTTTTGGGATTGGATCCGTGCTTTTTGGGGTTTTCTTTGGTTTTGGGGGTGATCCTGTTCTTGTTTGGGGTGTTTTTGACGTGTTTTGGGTTCTCCGTTGGGTTTCGTTGTGTTTTCCGTGGTCATCATGGTGGAAAAGTGTAAATTGTGGCTTTTGGAGAACATCAGGTAGGTTTATGAGGACTTTTGGGGCAGATTCATGGTTTTTAGGGTTTTCTTCTGTTTTTTTTCTAGTGATCCAGTTGGTTTTCGGCGTGTTTTTGACGTGTTTTGTGGTCTCCGTTGGGTTTCGTTGGGTTTTCCGTGGTCATCATGGTGGAAAAGTGTAAATTGTGGGTTTTGGAGAACATCAGGTAGATTTAGGGTGTTTTGGGGGTGGATCTATGGTTTTGGGGGATTTTGTTCCAGTTTTGGGGTGATCGAATTCATTTTGGGGGTGTTTTTGACGTGTTTTGGGGTCTCCATTGGGTTTCGTTGCGTTTTCCGTGGTCATCATGGTGGAAAAGGGTAAATTGTGGGTTTTGGAGAACATCAGGTAGGTTTAGGTTGGTTTTGGGATTGGATCTATGGTTTTGGGGGATTTTCTTTTGTTTTTGGGGGTGATCCCGTTTTTTTTTGGGGTGTTTTTGACGTGTTTTGGGGTCTCCGTTGGTATTCCTTGGGTTTTATGTGGTCATGGTGGTGGAAAATTGTAAATTGTGGGTTTTGGAGAACTTCAGGTAGGTTTAGGGGAATTTTGGGGTGGATTCATGGTATTTGGTCTTTTCTTCTGTTTTTTTTTTGGGTGATCCTGTTCTTTTTTGGGGTGTTTATGACGTGTTTTGGGGTCTCCGTTGGGTTTTAGTTGGGTTCTTGTTGGTCATCATGGTGAAAAAGTGTAAATTGTGGCTTTTGGAGAACATCAGGTAGGTTTAGGGGACTTTTGGGGCAGAGTCATGTTTTTTGGTGTTTTCTTCTGTTTCTTGGGGTGGTCCCGTTCTTTTTTGGGAAGTTTTTGAGGTGTTTGGGGGTCTCCGTTGGGTTTTGTTGTGTACTCGTTGGTCATCGTGGTGGAAAATGGTAAATTGTGGGTTTTGGAGAACATCAGGTAGGTTTAGGGTGGTTTTGGGATTGGATCCGTGCTTTTTGGGGATTTTCTTCCAGTTTATGGGTGATCCCTTTATTTTTGGGGTGTTTTTGACGTGTTTTGGTGTCTCGTTTTGGGTTTTCGTTTGGTTCATGTTGGTCATCCTGGTGAAAAAGTGTAAATTGTGGCTTTTGGAGAACATCAGGTAGGTTTAGGGGGACTTTTGGTGTGGATCTATGGCTTTTGGGGTTTTCTTTCGTTTTTAGGGTTTATCCCGTTCTTGTTTGGGGTGTTTTTGACTTCTTTTGGGGTCTCCGTTGGGTTTCGTTGGGTTTTCCATGGTCATCATGTTGGAAAATTGTAAATTGTGGGTTTTGGAGATCATCAGGTAGGTTTAGGGTGGTTTTGGGGTGGATCTATGATTTTGAAGGATTTTCTTCCAATTTTGGGGGTGATCCTTTTTTTTTTTTTTTTTTTTTTTTTTTTTTGACGTGTTTTGTGGTCTCCGTTGGGTTTCGTTGGGTTTTCCATGGTCATCAATGTGGAAAAGTGTAAATTGTGGGTTTTGGAGAACTTCAGGTTGGTTTAGGGGGATTTTTGGTGTGGATCTATGGCTTTTGGGGTTTTCTTTCGTTGTTGGGGTTGAACCAGTTCTTTTTTGGGGTGTTTTTGACGTTTTTGGGGTCTCCGTTGGGTTTTGTTGGGTTCTCGTTGGTCGTTAAGCTAAATGGGAGTGGATTGTGGGTTTTGAAGAAGATCAGGTGAGTTTAGGGTGATTTGGGAGGGAAATGCATAGTTTTGTTTTTTTTTTCTTCTGATCCAGTTCTTTTTTGGGGTGTTTTTGATGTGTTTTGGGGTCTCCGTTGGTTTTTGTTGGGTTCTTGTTGTTCATCATGGTGAAAACGGGTAAATTGTGGGTATTGGAGAACATCAGGTAGGTTTAGGGGGACTTTTGGGGTGGATCAACGGCTTTTAGGGTTTTCTTCCAGTTTTGGGGGTGATCCTGCTTTTTTTTGTGGTGTTTTTGATGTGTTTTGGGGTCTCCGTTGGTTTTTGTTGGGTTCTTGTTGTTCATCATGGTGAAAACGGGTAAATTGTGGGTATTGGAGAACATCAGGTAGGTTTAGGGGGACTTTTGGGGTGGATCAACGGCTTTTAGGGTTTTCTTCCAGTTTTGGGGGTGATCCCGCTTTTTTTTGTGGTGTTTTTGATGTGTTTTGGGGTTTCCGTTGTGTTTTGTTGATTTCCTAATGTGTTTTAAGTTTGTTGGGAGTGGACTTTGGGATTTGGAGAACATCAGGTAGGTTTAGTGTGGTTTTGGGGTGGATCTATGTTTTTTGGGGGTTTTCTTTCTTTTTTAGGGGTTATCCTGTTCTTGTTTGGGGTGTTTTTGACTTGTTTTGGGGTCTCCGTTGGGTTTTAGTTGGTCCTTAAGGGAAATGGGAGTGGATTGTGGGTTTTGAAGAAGATCAGGTGAGTTTAGGGTGGTTTTGCGGGGAAATTCATAGTTTTTGGTGTTTTTTCTTCTGATTCAGTTCTTTTTTGGGGTGTTTTTGACGTGTTTTGGGGTTTCCGTTGGGTTTCGTTGAGTTCCTAATGGGTTTTATGGTGGTTGGGAGTGGACATTTGGATTTGGAGAACATCAGGTACGTTTAGAGTGGTTTTGGGATTGGATCCGTGCTTTTTGGGGTTTTCTTTGGTTTTGGGGGTGATCCTGTTCTTGTTTGGGGTGTTTTTGACGTGTTTTGGGTTCTCCGTTGGGTTTCGTTGTGTTTTCCGTGGTCATCATGGTGGAAAAGTGTAAATTGTGGCTTTTGGAGAACATCAGGTAGGTTTATGAGGACTTTTGGGGCAGATTCATGGTTTTTAGGGTTTTCTTCTGTTTTTTTCTAGTGATCCAGTTGGTTTTCGGCGTGTTTTTGACGTGTTTTGTGGTCTCCGTTGGGTTCGTTGGGTTTTCCGTGGTCATCATGGTGGAAGAGTGTAAATTGTGGGTTTTGGAGAACATCAGGTAGATTTAGGGTGTTTTGGGGGTGGATCTATGGTTTTGGGGGATTTTGTTCCAGTTTTGGGGTGATCGAATTCATTTTGGGGGTGTTTTTGACGTGTTTTGGGGTCTCCATTGGGTTTCGTTGCGTTTTCCGTGGTCATCATGGTGGAAAAGTGTAAATTGTGGGTTTTGGAGAACATCAGGTAGGTTTAGGTTGGTTTTGGGATTGGATCTATGGTTTTGGGGGATTTTCTTTTGTTTTTGGGGGTGATCCCGTTCTTTTTTGGGGTGTTTTTGACGTGTTTTGGGGTCTCCGTTGGTATTCCTTGGGTTTTATGTGGTCATGGTGGTGGAAAATTGTAAATTGTGGGTTTTGGAGAACTTCAGGTAGGTTTAGGGGAATTTTGGGGTGGATTCATGGTATTTGGTCTTTTCTTCTGTTTTTTTTTTGGGTGATCCTGTTCTTTTTTGGGGTGTTTATGACGTGTTTTGGGGTCTCCGTTGGGTTTTAGTTGGGTTCTTGTTGGTCATCATGGTGAAAAAGTGTAAATTGTGGCTTTTGGAGAACATCAGGTAGGTTTAGGGGGACTTTTGGGGCAGAGTCATGTTTTTTGGTGTTTTCTTCTGTTTCTTGGGGTGGTCCCGTTCTTTTTTGGGAAGTTTTTGAGGTGTTTGGGGGTCTCCGTTGGGTTTTGTTGTGTACTCGTTGGTCATCGTGGTGGAAAATGGTAAATTGTGGGTTTTGGAGAACATCAGGTAGGTTTAGGGTGGTTTTGGGATTGGATCCGTGCTTTTTGGGGATTTTCTTCCAGTTTATGGGTGATCCCTTTATTTTTGGGGTGTTTTTGACGTGTTTTGGTGTCTCGTTTTGGGTTTTCGTTTGGTTCATGTTGGTCATCCTGGTGAAAAAGTGTAAATTGTGGCTTTTGGAGAACATCAGGTAGGTTTAGGGGGACTTTTGGTGTGGATCTATGGCTTTTGGGGTTTTCTTTCGTTTTTAGGGTTTATCCCGTTCTTGTTTTGGGTGTTTTTGACTTCTTTTGGGGTCTCCGTTGGGTTTCGTTGGGTTTTCCATGGTCATCATGTTGGAAAATTGTAAATTGTGGGTTTTGGAGATCATCAGGTAGGTTTAGGGTGGTTTTGGGGTGGATCTATGATTTTGAAGGATTTTCTTCCAATTTTGGGGGTGATCCCTTTCTTTTTTTTTTTTTTTTTTTTTTTTTTTTGACGTGTTTTGTGGTCTCCGTTGGGTTTCGTTGGGTTTTCCATGGTCATCAATGTGGAAAAGTGTAAATTGTGGGTTTTGGAGAACTTCAGGTTGGTTTAGGGGGATTTTTGGTGTGGATCTATGGCTTTTGGGGTTTTCTTTCGTTGTTGGGGTTGAACCAGTTCTTTTTTGGGGTGTTTTTGACGTTTTTGGGGTCTCCATTGGGTTTTGTTGGGTTCTCGTTGGTCGTTAAGCTAAATGGGAGTGGATTGTGGGTTTTGAAGAAGATCAGGTGAGTTTAGGGTGATTTGGGAGGGAAATGCATAGTTTTGTTTTTTTTTTTCTTCTGATCCAGTTCTTTTTTGGGGTGTTTTTGATGTGTTTTGGGGTCTCCGTTGGTTTTTGTTGGGTTCTTGTTGTTCATCATGGTGAAAACGGGTAAATTGTGGGTATTGGAGAACATCAGGTAGGTTTAGGGGGACTTTTGGGGTGGATCAACGGCTTTTAGGGTTTTCTTCCAGTTTTGGGGGTGATCCCGCTTTTTTTTTGTGGTGTTTTTGATGTGTTTTGGGGTTTCCGTTGTGTTTTGTTGATTTCCTAATGTGTTTTAAGTTTGTTGGGAGTGGACTTTGGGATTTGGAGAACATCAGGTAGGTTTAGTGTGGTTTTGGGGTGGATCTATGTTTTTTGGGGGTTTTCTTTCTTTTTTAGGGGTTATCCTGTTCTTGTTTGGGGTGTTTTTGACTTGTTTTGGGGTCTCCGTTGGGTTTTAGTTGGTCCTTAAGGGGAAATGGGAGTGGATTGTGGGTTTTGAAGAAGATCAGGTGAGTTTAGGGTGGTTTTGCGGGGAAATTCATAGTTTTTGGTGTTTTTTCTTCTGATTCAGTTCTTTTTTGGGGTGTTTTTGACGTGTTTTGGGGTTTCCGTTGGGTTTCGTTGAGTTCCTAATGGGTTTTATGGTGGTTGGGAGTGGACATTTGGATTTGGAGAACATCAGGTACGTTTAGAGTGGTTTTGGGATTGGATCCGTGCTTTTTGGGGTTTTCTTTGGTTTTGGGGTGATCCTGTTCTTGTTTGGGGTGTTTTGGACGTGTTTTGGGTTCTCCGTTGGGTTTCGTTGTGTTTTCCGTGGTCATCATGGTGGAAAAGTGTAAATTGTGGGTTTTGGAGAACATCAGGTAGGTTTATGAGGACTTTTGGGGCAGATTCATGGTTTTTAGGGTTTTCTTCTGTTTTTTCTAGTGATCCAGTTGGTTTTCGGCGTGTTTTTGACGTGTTTTGTGGTCTCCGTTGGGTTTCGTTGGGTTTTCCGTGGTCATCATGGTGGAAAAGTGTAAATTGTGGGTTTTGGAGAACATCAGGTAGATTTAGGGTGTTTTGGGGGTGGATCTATGGTTTTGAGGGATTTTGTTCCAGTTTTGGGGTGATCGAATTCATTTTGGGGGTGTTTTTGACGTGTTTTGGGGTCTCCATTGGGTTTCGTTGCGTTTTCCGTGGTCATCATGGTGGAAAAGTGTAAATTGTGGGTTTTGGAGAACATCAGGTAGGTTTAGGTTGGTTTTGGGATTGGATCTATGGTTTTGGGGGATTTTCTTTTGTTTTTGGGGGTGATCCCGTTCTTTTTTGGGGTGTTTTTGACGTGTTTTGGGGTCTCCGTTGGGTTTCGTTGGGTTTTCCGTGGTCATCATGGTGGAAAAGTGTAAATTGTGGGTTTTGGAGAACATCAGGTAGATTTAGGGTGTTTTGGGGGTGGATCTATGGTTTTGGGGGATTTTGTTCCAGTTTTGGGGTGATCGAATTCATTTTGGGGGTGTTTTTGACGTGTTTTGGGGTCTCCATTGGGTTTCGTTGCGTTTTCCGTGGTCATCATGGTGGAAAAGGGTAAATTGTTGGTTTTGGAGAACATCAGGTAGGTTTAGGTTGGTTTTGGGATTGGATCTATGGTTTTGGGGGATTTTCTTTTGTTTTTGGGGGTGATCCCGTTCTTTTTTGGGGTGTTTTTGACGTGTTTTGGGGTCTCCGTTGGTATTCCTTGGGTTTTATGTGGTCATGGTGGTGGAAAATTGTAAATTGTGGGTTTTGGAGAACTTCAGGTAGGTTTAGGGGAATTTTGGGGTGGATTCATGGTATTTGGTCTTTTCTTCTGTTTTTTTTTTGGGTGATCCTGTTCTTTTTTGGGGTGTTTATGACGTGTTTTGGGGTCTCCGTTGGGTTTTAGTTGGGTTCTTGTTGGTCATCATGGTGAAAAAGTGTAAATTGTGGCTTTTGGAGAACATCAGGTAGGTTTAGGGGGACTTTTGGGGCAGAGTCATGTTTTTTGGTGTTTTCTTCTGTTTCTTGGGGTGGTCCCGTTCTTTTTTGGGAAGTTTTTGAGGTGTTTGGGGGTCTCCGTTGGGTTTTGTTGTGTACTCGTTGGTCATCGTGGTGGAAAAATGGTAAATTGTGGGTTTTGGAGAACATCAGGTAGGTTTAGGGTGGTTTTGGGATTGGATCCGTGCTTTTTGGGGATTTTCTTCCAGTTTATGGGTGATCCCTTTATTTTTGGGGTGTTTTTGACGTGTTTTGGTGTCTCGTTTTGGGTTTTCGTTTGGTTCATGTTGGTCATCCTGGTGAAAAAGTGTAAATTGTGGGTTTTGGAGAACATCAGGTAGGTTTAGGGGGGACTTCTGGTGTGGATCTATGGCTTTTGGGGTTTTCTTTCGTTTTAGGGTTTATCCCGTTCTTGTTTGGGGTGTTTTTGACTTCTTTTGGGGTCTCCGTTGGGTTTCGTTGGGTTTTCCATGGTCATCATGTTGGAAAATTGTAAATTGTGGGTTTTGGAGATCATCAGGTAGGTTTAGGGTGGTTTTGGGGTGGATCTATGATTTTGAAGGATTTTCTTCCAATTTTGGGGGTGATCCCTTTCTTTTTTTTTTTTTTTTTTTTTTTTTTGACGTGTTTTGTGGTCTCCGTTGGGTTTCGTTGGGTTTTCCATGGTCATCAATGTGGAAAAGTGTAAATTGTGGGTTTTGGAGAACTTCAGGTTGGTTTAGGGGGATTTTTGGTGTGGATCTATGGCTTTTGGGGTTTTCTTTCGTTGTTGGGGTTGAACCAGTTCTTTTTTGGGGTGTTTTTGACGTTTTTGGGGTCTCCATTGGGTTTTGTTGGGTTCTCGTTGGTCGTTAAGCTAAATGGGAGTGGATTGTGGGTTTTGAAGAAGATCAGGTGAGTTTAGGGTGATTTGGGAGGGAAATGCATAGTTTTGTTTTTTTTTTCTTCTGATCCAGTTCTTTTTTGGGGTGTTTTTGATGTGTTTTGGGGTCTCCGTTGGTTTTTGTTGGGTTCTTGTTGTTCATCATGGTGAAAACGGGTAAATTGTGGGTATTGGAGAACATCAGGTAGGTTTAGGGGGACTTTTGGGGTGGATCAACGGCTTTTAGGGTTTTCTTCCAGTTTTGGGGGTGATCCTGCTTTTTTTTGTGGTGTTTTTGATGTGTTTTGGGGTCTCCGTTGGTTTTTGTTGGGTTCTTGTTGTTCATCATGGTGAAAACGGGTAAATTGTGGGTATTGGAGAACATCAGGTAGGTTTAGGGGGACTTTTGGGGTGGATCAACGGCTTTTAGGGTTTTCTTCCAGTTTTGGGGGTGATCCCGCTTTTTTTTGTGGTGTTTTTGATGTGTTTTGGGGTTTCCGTTGTGTTTTGTTGATTTCCTAATGTGTTTTAAGTTTGTTGGGAGTGGACTTTGGGATTTGGAGAACATCAGGTAGGTTTAGTGTGGTTTTGGGGTGGATCTATGTTTTTTGGGGGTTTTCTTTCTTTTTTAGGGGTTATCCTGTTCTTGTTTGGGGTGTTTTTGACTTGTTTTGGGGTCTCCGTTGGGTTTTAGTTGGTCCTTAAGGGAAATGGGAGTGGATTGTGGGTTTTGAAGAAGATCAGGTGAGTTTAGGGTGGTTTTGCGGGGAAATTCATAGTTTTTGGTGTTTTTTCTTCTGATTCAGTTCTTTTTTGGGGTGTTTTTGACGTGTTTTGGGGTTTCCGTTGGGTTTCGTTGAGTTCCTAATGGGTTTTATGGTGGTTGGGAGTGGACATTTGGATTTGGAGAACATCAGGTACGTTTAGAGTGGTTTTGGGATTGGATCCGTGCTTTTTGGGGTTTTCTTTGGTTTTGGGGGTGATCCTGTTCTTGTTTGGGGTGTTTTTGACGTGTTTTGGGTTCTCCGTTGGGTTTCGTTGTGTTTTCCGTGGTCATCATGGTGGAAAAGTGTAAATTGTGGGTTTTGGAGAACATCAGGTAGGTTTATGAGGACTTTTGGGGCAGATTCATGGTTTTTAGGGTTTTCTTCTGTTTTTTCTAGTGATCCAGTTGGTTTTCGGCGTGTTTTTGACGTGTTTTGTGGTCTCCGTTGGGTTTCGTTGGGTTTTCCGTGGTCATCATGGTGGAAAAGTGTAAATTGTGGGTTTTGGAGAACATCAGGTAGATTTAGGGTGTTTTGGGGGTGGATCTATGGTTTTGGGGGATTTTGTTCCAGTTTTGGGGTGATCGAATTCATTTTGGGGGTGTTTTTGACGTGTTTTGGGGTCTCCATTGGGTTTCGTTGCGTTTTCCGTGGTCATCATGGTGGAAAAGGGTAAATTGTTGGTTTTGGAGAACATCAGGTAGGTTTAGGTTGGTTTTGGGATTGGATCTATGGTTTTGGGGGATTTTCTTTTGTTTTTGGGGGTGATCCCGTTTTTTTTTGGGGTGTTTTTGACGTGTTTTTGGGTCTCCGTTGGTATTCCTTGGGTTTTATGTGGTCATGGTGGTGGAAAATTGTAAATTGTGGGTTTTGGAGAACTTCAGGTAGGTTTAGGGGAATTTTGGGGTGGATTCATGGTATTTGGTCTTTTCTTCTGTTTTTTTTTGGGTGATCCTGTTCTTTTTTGGGGTGTTTATGACGTGTTTTGGGGTCTCCGTTGGGTTTTAGTTGGGTTCTTGTTGGTCATCATGGTGAAAAAGTGTAAATTGTGGCTTTTGGAGAACATCAGGTAGGTTTAGGGGGACTTTTGGGGCAGAGTCATGTTTTTTGGTGTTTTCTTCTGTTTCTTGGGGTGGTCCCGTTCTTTTTTGGGAAGTTTTTGAGGTGTTTGGGGGTCTCCGTTGGGTTTTGTTGTGTACTCGTTGGTCATCGTGGTGGAAAATGGTAAATTGTGGGTTTTGGAGAACATCAGGTAGGTTTAGGGTGGTTTTGGGATTGGATCCGTGCTTTTTGGGGATTTTCTTCCAGTTTATGGGTGATCCCTTTATTTTTGGGGTGTTTTTGACGTGTTTTGGTGTCTCGTTTTGGGTTTTCGTTTGGTTCATGTTGGTCATCCTGGTGAAAAAGTGTAAATTGTGGGTTTTGGAGAACATCAGGTAGGTTTAGGGGGACTTTTGGTGTGGATCTATGGCTTTTGGGGTTTTCTTTCGTTTTTAGGGTTTATCCCGTTCTTGTTTTGGGTGTTTTTGACTTCTTTTGGGGTCTCCGTTGGGTTTCGTTGGGTTTTCCATGGTCATCATGTTGGAAAATTGTAAATTGTGGGTTTTGGAGATCATCAGGTAGGTTTAGGGTGGTTTTGGGGTGGATCTATGATTTTGAAGGATTTTCTTCCAATTTTGGGGGTGATCCCTTTCTTTTTTTTTTTTTTTTTTTTTTTTTTGACGTGTTTTGTGGTCTCCGTTGGGTTTCGTTGGGTTTTCCATGGTCATCAATGTGGAAAAGTGTAAATTGTGGGTTTTGGAGAACTTCAGGTTGGTTTAGGGGGATTTTTGGTGTGGATCTATGGCTTTTGGGGTTTTCTTTCGTTGTTGGGGTTGAACCAGTTCTTTTTTGGGGTGTTTTTGACGTTTTTGGGGTCTCCATTGGGTTTTGTTGGGTTCTCGTTGGTCGTTAAGCTAAATGGGAGTGGATTGTGGGTTTTGAAGAAGATCAGGTGAGTTTAGGGTGATTTGGGAGGGAAATGCATAGTTTTGTTTTTTTTTTTCTTCTGATCCAGTTCTTTTTTGGGGTGTTTTTGATGTGTTTTGGGGTCTCCGTTGGTTTTTGTTGGGTTCTTGTTGTTCATCATGGTGAAAACGGGTAAATTGTGGGTATTGGAGAACATCAGGTAGGTTTAGGGGGACTTTTGGGGTGGATCAACGGCTTTTAGGGTTTTCTTCCAGTTTTGGGGGTGATCCCGCTTTTTTTTTGTGGTGTTTTTGATGTGTTTTGGGGTTTCCGTTGTGTTTTGTTGATTTCCTAATGTGTTTTAAGTTTGTTGGGAGTGGACTTTGGGATTTGGAGAACATCAGGTAGGTTTAGTGTGGTTTTGGGGTGGATCTATGTTTTTTGGGGGTTTTCTTTCTTTTTTAGGGGTTATCCTGTTCTTGTTTGGGGTGTTTTTGACTTGTTTTGGGGTCTCCGTTGGGTTTTAGTTGGTCCTTAAGGGAAATGGGAGTGGATTGTGGGTTTTGAAGAAGATCAGGTGAGTTTAGGGTGGTTTTGCGGGGAAATTCATAGTTTTTGGTGTTTTTTCTTCTGATTCAGTTCTTTTTTGGGGTGTTTTTGACGTGTTTTGGGGTTTCCGTTGGGTTTCGTTGAGTTCCTAATGGGTTTTATGGTGGTTGGGAGTGGACATTTGGATTTGGAGAACATCAGGTACGTTTAGAGTGGTTTTGGGATTGGATCCGTGCTTTTTGGGGTTTTCTTTGGTTTTGGGGGTGATCCTGTTCTTGTTTGGGGTGTTTTGGACGTGTTTTGGGTTCTCCGTTGGGTTTCGTTGTGTTTTCCGTGGTCATCATGGTGGAAAAGTGTAAATTGTGGGTTTTGGAGAACATCAGGTAGGTTTATGAGGACTTTTGGGGCAGATTCATGGTTTTTAGGGTTTTCTTCTGTTTTTTTCTAGTGATCCAGTTGGTTTTCGGCGTGTTTTTGACGTGTTTTGTGGTCTCCGTTGGGTTTCGTTGGGTTTTCCGTGGTCATCATGGTGGAAAAGTGTAAATTGTGGGTTTTGGAGAACATCAGGTAGATTTAGGGTGTTTTGGGGGTGGATCTATGGTTTTGGGGGATTTTGTTCCAGTTTTGGGGTGATCGAATTCATTTTGGGGGTGTTTTTGACGTGTTTTGTGGTCTCCATTGGGTTTCGTTGCGTTTTCCGTGGTCATCATGGTGGAAAAGTGTAAATTGTGGGTTTTGGAGAACATCAGGTAGGTTTAGGTTGGTTTTGGGATTGGATCTATGGTTTTGGGGGATTTTCTTTTGTTTTTGGGGGTGATCCCGTTCTTTTTTGGGGTGTTTTTGACGTGTTTTGGGGTCTCCGTTGGTATTCCTTGGGTTTTATGTGGTCATGGTGGTGGAAAATTGTAAATTGTGGGTTTTGGAGAACTTCAGGTAGGTTTAGGGGAATTTTGGGGTGGATTCATGGTATTTGGTCTTTTCTTCTGTTTTTTTTTTGGGTGATCCTGTTCTTTTTTGGGGTGTTTATGACGTGTTTTGGGGTCTCCGTTGGGTTTTAGTTGGGTTCTTGTTGGTCATCATGGTGAAAAAGTGTAAATTGTGGCTTTTGGAGAACATCAGGTAGGTTTAGGGGGACTTTTGGGGCAGAGTCATGTTTTTTGGTGTTTTCTTCTGTTTCTTGGGGTGGTCCCGTTCTTTTTTGGGAAGTTTTTGAGGTGTTTGGGGGTCTCCGTTGGGTTTTGTTGTGTACTCGTTGGTCATCGTGGTGGAAAATGGTAAATTGTGGGTTTTGGAGAACATCAGGTAGGTTTAGGGTGGTTTTGGGATTGGATCCGTGCTTTTTGGGGATTTTCTTCCAGTTTATGGGTGATCCCTTTATTTTTGGGGTGTTTTTGACGTGTTTTGGTGTCTCGTTTTGGGTTTTCGTTTGGTTCATGTTGGTCATCCTGGTGAAAAAGTGTAAATTGTGGCTTTTGGAGAACATCAGGTAGGTTTAGGGGGACTTTTGGTGTGGATCTATGGCTTTTGGGGTTTTCTTTCGTTTTTAGGGTTTATCCCGTTCTTGTTTTGGGTGTTTTTGACTTCTTTTGGGGTCTCCGTTGGGTTTCGTTGGGTTTTCCATGGTCATCATGTTGGAAAATTGTAAATTGTGGGTTTTGGAGATCATCAGGTAGGTTTAGGGTGGTTTTGGGGTGGATCTATGATTTTGAAGGATTTTCTTCCAATTTTGGGGGTGATCCCTTTCTTTTTTTTTTTTTTTTTTTTTTTTTTTGACGTGTTTTGTGGTCTCCGTTGGGTTTCGTTGGGTTTTCCATGGTCATCAATGTGGAAAAGTGTAAATTGTGGGTTTTGGAGAACTTCAGGTTGGTTTAGGGGGATTTTTGGTGTGGATCTATGGCTTTTGGGGTTTTCTTTCGTTGTTGGGGTTGAACCAGTTCTTTTTTGGGGTGTTTTTGACGTTTTTGGGGTCTCCATTGGGTTTTGTTGGGTTCTCGTTGGTCGTTAAGCTAAATGGGAGTGGATTGTGGGTTTTGAAGAAGATCAGGTGAGTTTAGGGTGATTTGGGAGGGAAATGCATAGTTTTGTTTTTTTTTTTTCTTCTGATCCAGTTCTTTTTTGGGGTGTTTTTGATGTGTTTTGGGGTCTCCGTTGGTTTTTGTTGGGTTCTTGTTGTTCATCATGGTGAAAACGGGTAAATTGTGGGTATTGGAGAACATCAGGTAGGTTTAGGGGGACTTTTGGGGTGGATCAACGGCTTTTAGGGTTTTCTTCCAGTTTTGGGGGTGATCCCGCTTTTTTTTGTGGTGTTTTTGATGTGTTTTGGGGTTTCCGTTGTGTTTTGTTGATTTCCTAATGTGTTTTAAGTTTGTTGGGAGTGGACTTTGGGATTTGGAGAACATCAGGTAGGTTTAGTGTGGTTTTGGGGTGGATCTATGTTTTTTGGGGGTTTTCTTTCTTTTTTAGGGGTTATCCTGTTCTTGTTTGGGGTGTTTTTGACTTGTTTTGGGGTCTCCGTTGGGTTTTAGTTGGTCCTTAAGGGAAATGGGAGTGGATTGTGGGTTTTGAAGAAGATCAGGTGAGTTTAGGGTGGTTTTGCGGGGAAATTCATAGTTTTTGGTGTTTTTTCTTCTGATTCAGTTCTTTTTTGGGGTGTTTTTGACGTGTTTTGGGGTTTCCGTTGGGTTTCGTTGAGTTCCTAATGGGTTTTATGGTGGTTGGGAGTGGACATTTGGATTTGGAGAACATCAGGTACGTTTAGAGTGGTTTTGGGATTGGATCCGTGCTTTTTGGGGTTTTCTTTGGTTTTGGGGGTGATCCTGTTCTTGTTTGGGGTGTTTTGGACGTGTTTTGGGTTCTCCGTTGGGTTTCGTTGTGTTTTCCGTGGTCATCATGGTGGAAAAGTGTAAATTGTGGGTTTTGGAGAACATCAGGTAGGTTTATGAGGACTTTTGGGGCAGATTCATGGTTTTTAGGGTTTTCTTCTGTTTTTTCTAGTGATCCAGTTGGTTTTCGGCGTGTTTTTGACGTGTTTTGTGGTCTCCGTTGGGTTTCGTTGGGTTTTCCGTGGTCATCATGGTGGAAAAGTGTAAATTGTGGGTTTTGGAGAACATCAGGTAGATTTAGGGTGTTTTGGGGGTGGATCTATGGTTTTGGGGGATTTTGTTCCAGTTTTGGGGTGATCGAATTCATTTTGGGGGTGTTTTTGACGTGTTTTGGGGTCTCCATTGGGTTTCGTTGCGTTTTCCGTTGTCATCATGGTGGAAAAGTGTAAATTGTGGGTTTTGGAGAACATCAGGTAGGTTTAGGTTGGTTTTGGGATTGGATCTATGGTTTTGGGGGATTTTCTTTTGTTTTTGGGGGTGATCCCGTTCTTTTTTGGGGTGTTTTTGACGTGTTTTGGGGTCTCCGTTGGTATTCCTTGGGTTTTATGTGGTCATGGTGGTGGAAAATTGTAAATTGTGGGTTTTGGAGAACTTCAGGTAGGTTTAGGGGAATTTTGGGGTGGATTCATGGTATTTGGTCTTTTCTTCTGTTTTTTTTTTGGGTGATCCTGTTCTTTTTTGGGGTGTTTATGACGTGTTTTGGGGTCTCCGTTGGGTTTTAGTTGGGTTCTTGTTGGTCATCATGGTGAAAAAGTGTAAATTGTGGCTTTTGGAGAACATCAGGTAGGTTTAGGGGGACTTTTGGGGCAGAGTCATGTTTTTTGGTGTTTTCTTCTGTTTCTTGGGGTGGTCCCGTTCTTTTTTGGGAAGTTTTTGAGGTGTTTGGGGGTCTCCGTTGGGTTTTGTTGTGTACTCGTTGGTCATCGTGGTGGAAAATGGTAAATTGTGGGTTTTGGAGAACATCAGGTAGGTTTAGGGTGGTTTTGGGATTGGATCCGTGCTTTTTGGGGATTTTCTTCCAGTTTATGGGTGATCCCTTTATTTTTGGGGTGTTTTTGACGTGTTTTGGTGTCTCGTTTTGGGTTTTCGTTTGGTTCATGTTGGTCATCCTGGTGAAAAAGTGTAAATTGTGGCTTTTGGAGAACATCAGGTAGGTTTAGGGGGACTTTTGGTGTGGATCTATGGCTTTTGGGGTTTTCTTTCGTTTTTAGGGTTTATCCCGTTCTTGTTTTGGGTGTTTTTGACTTCTTTTGGGGTCTCCGTTGGGTTTCGTTGGGTTTTCCATGGTCATCATGTTGGAAAATTGTAAATTGTGGGTTTTGGAGATCATCAGGTAGGTTTAGGGTGGTTTTGGGGTGGATCTATGATTTTGAAGGATTTTCTTCCAATTTTGGGGGTGATCCCTTTCTTTTTTTTTTTTTTTTTTTTTTTTTTTTGACGTGTTTTGTGGTCTCCGTTGGGTTTCGTTGGGTTTTCCATGGTCATCAATGTGGAAAAGTGTAAATTGTGGGTTTTGGAGAACTTCAGGTTGGTTTAGGGGGATTTTTGGTGTGGATCTATGGCTTTTGGGGTTTTCTTTCGTTGTTGGGGTTGAACCAGTTCTTTTATGGGGTGTTTTTGACGTTTTTGGGGTCTCCATTGGGTTTTGTTGGGTTCTCGTTGGTCGTTAAGCTAAATGGGAGTGGATTGTGGGTTTTGAAGAAGATCAGGTGAGTTTAGGGTGATTTGGGAGGGAAATGCATAGTTTTGTTTTTTTTTTCTTCTGATCCAGTTCTTTTTTGGGGTGTTTTTGATGTGTTTTGGGGTCTCCGTTGGTTTTTGTTGGGTTCTTGTTGTTCATCATGGTGAAAACGGGTAAATTGTGGGTATTGGAGAACATCAGGTAGGTTTAGGGGGACTTTTGGGGTGGATCAACGGCTTTTAGGGTTTTCTTCCAGTTTTGGGGGTGATCCCGCTTTTTTTTGTGGTGTTTTTGATGTGTTTTGGGGTTTCCGTTGTGTTTTGTTGATTTCCTAATGTGTTTTAAGTTTGTTGGGAGTGGACTTTGGGATTTGGAGAACATCAGGTAGGTTTAGTGTGGTTTTGGGGTGGATCTATGTTTTTTGGGGGTTTTCTTTCTTTTTTAGGGGTTATCCTGTTCTTGTTTGGGGTGTTTTTGACTTGTTTTGGGGTCTCCGTTGGGTTTTAGTTGGTCCTTAAGGGAAATGGGAGTGGATTGTGGGTTTTGAAGAAGATCAGGTGAGTTTAGGGTGGTTTTGCGGGGAAATTCATAGTTTTTGGTGTTTTTTCTTCTGATTCAGTTCTTTTTTGGGGTGTTTTTGACGTGTTTTGGGGTTTCCGTTGGGTTTCGTTGAGTTCCTAATGGGTTTTATGGTGGTTGGGAGTGGACATTTGGATTTGGAGAACATCAGGTACGTTTAGAGTGGTTTTGGGATTGGATCCGTGCTTTTTGGGGTTTTCTTTGGTTTTGGGGGTGATCCTGTTCTTGTTTGGGGTGTTTTTGACGTGTTTTGGGTTCTCCGTTGGGTTTCGTTGTGTTTTCCGTGGTCATCATGGTGGAAAAGTGTAAATTGTGGGTTTTGGAGAACATCAGGTAGGTTTATGAGGACTTTTGGGGCAGATTCATGGTTTTTAGGGTTTTCTTCTGTTTTTTCTAGTGATCCAGTTGGTTTTCGGCGTGTTTTTGACGTGTTTTGTGGTCTCCGTTGGGTTTCGTTGGGTTTTCCGTGGTCATCATGGTGGAAGAGTGTAAATTGTGGGTTTTGGAGAACATCAGGTAGATTTAGGGTGTTTTGGGGGTGGATCTATGGTTTTGGGGGATTTTGTTCCAGTTTTGGGGTGATCGAATTCATTTTGGGGGTGTTTTTGACGTGTTTTGGGGTCTCCATTGGGTTTCGTTGCGTTTTCCGTGGTCATCATGGTGGAAAAGTGTAAATTGTGGGTTTTGGAGAACATCAGGTAGGTTTAGGTTGGTTTTGGGATTGGATCTATGGTTTTGGGGGATTTTCTTTTGTTTTTGGGGGTGATCCCGTTCTTTTTTGGGGTGTTTTTGACGTGTTTTGGGGTCTCCGTTGGTATTCCTTGGGTTTTATGTGGTCATGGTGGTGGAAAATTGTAAATTGTGGGTTTTGGAGAACTTCAGGTAGGTTTAGGGGAATTTTGGGGTGGATTCATGGTATTTGGTCTTTTCTTCTGTTTTTTTTTTGGGTGATCCTGTTCTTTTTTGGGGTGTTTATGACGTGTTTTGGGGTCTCCGTTGGGTTTTAGTTGGGTTCTTGTTGGTCATCATGGTGAAAAAGTGTAAATTGTGGCTTTTGGAGAACATCAGGTAGGTTTAGGGGGACTTTTGGGGCAGAGTCATGTTTTTTGGTGTTTTCTTCTGTTTCTTGGGGTGGTCCCGTTCTTTTTTGGGAAGTTTTTGAGGTGTTTGGGGGTCTCCGTTGGGTTTTGTTGTGTACTCGTTGGTCATCGTGGTGGAAAATGGTAAATTGTGGGTTTTGGAGAACATCAGGTAGGTTTAGGGTGGTTTTGGGATTGGATCCGTGCTTTTTGGGGATTTTCTTCCAGTTTATGGGTGATCCCTTTATTTTTGGGGTGTTTTTGACGTGTTTTGGTGTCTCGTTTTGGGTTTTCGTTTGGTTCATGTTGGTCATCCTGGTGAAAAAGTGTAAATTGTGGCTTTTGGAGAACATCAGGTAGGTTTAGGGGGACTTTTGGTGTGGATCTATGGCTTTTGGGGTTTTCTTTCGTTTTTAGGGTTTATCCCGTTCTTGTTTTGGGTGTTTTTGACTTCTTTTGGGGTCTCCGTTGGGTTTCGTTGGGTTTTCCATGGTCATCATGTTGGAAAATTGTAAATTGTGGGTTTTGGAGATCATCAGGTAGGTTTAGGGTGGTTTTGGGGTGGATCTATGATTTTGAAGGATTTTCTTCCAATTTTGGGGGTGATCCCTTTCTTTTTTTTTTTTTTTTTTTTTTTTTTTGACGTGTTTTGTGGTCTCCGTTGGGTTTCGTTGGGTTTTCCATGGTCATCAATGTGGAAAAGTGTAAATTGTGGGTTTTGGAGAACTTCAGGTTGGTTTAGGGGGATTTTTGGTGTGGATCTATGGCTTTTGGGGTTTTCTTTCGTTGTTGGGGTTGAACCAGTTCTTTTTTGGGGTGTTTTTGACGTTTTTGGGGTCTCCATTGGGTTTTGTTGGGTTCTCGTTGGTCGTTAAGCTAAATGGGAGTGGATTGTGGGTTTTGAAGAAGATCAGGTGAGTTTAGGGTGATTTGGGAGGGAAATGCATAGTTTTGTTTTTTTTTTTCTTCTGATCCAGTTCTTTTTTGGGGTGTTTTTGATGTGTTTTGGGGTCTCCGTTGGTTTTTGTTGGGTTCTTGTTGTTCATCATGGTGAAAACGGGTAAATTGTGGGTATTGGAGAACATCAGGTAGGTTTAGGGGGACTTTTGGGGTGGATCAACGGCTTTTAGGGTTTTCTTCCAGTTTTGGGGGTGATCCCGCTTTTTTTTTGTGGTGTTTTTGATGTGTTTTGGGGTTTCCGTTGTGTTTTGTTGATTTCCTAATGTGTTTTAAGTTTGTTGGGAGTGGACTTTGGGATTTGGAGAACATCAGGTAGGTTTAGTGTGGTTTTGGGGTGGATCTATGTTTTTTGGGGGTTTTCTTTCTTTTTTAGGGGTTATCCTGTTCTTGTTTGGGGTGTTTTTGACTTGTTTTGGGGTCTCCGTTGGGTTTTAGTTGGTCCTTAAGGGAAATGGGAGTGGATTGTGGGTTTTGAAGAAGATCAGGTGAGTTTAGGGTGGTTTTGCGGGGAAATTCATAGTTTTTGGTGTTTTTTCTTCTGATTCAGTTCTTTTTTGGGGTGTTTTTGACGTGTTTTGGGGTTTCCGTTGGGTTTCGTTGAGTTCCTAATGGGTTTTATGGTGGTTGGGAGTGGACATTTGGATTTGGAGAACATCAGGTACGTTTAGAGTGGTTTTGGGATTGGATCCGTGCTTTTTGGGGTTTTCTTTGGTTTTGGGGGTGATCCTGTTCTTGTTTGGGGTGTTTTTGACGTGTTTTGGGTTCTCCGTTGGGTTTCGTTGTGTTTTCCGTGGTCATCATGGTGGAAAAGTGTAAATTGTGGGTTTTGGAGAACATCAGGTAGGTTTATGAGGACTTTTGGGGCAGATTCATGGTTTTTAGGGTTTTCTTCTGTTTTTTCTAGTGATCCAGTTGGTTTTCGGCGTGTTTTTGACGTGTTTTGTGGTCTCCGTTGGGTTTCGTTGGGTTTTCCGTGGTCATCATGGTGGAAGAGTGTAAATTGTGGGTTTTGGAGAACATCAGGTAGATTTAGGGTGTTTTGGGGGTGGATCTATGGTTTTGGGGGATTTTGTTCCAGTTTTGGGGTGATCGAATTCATTTTGGGGGTGTTTTTGACGTGTTTTGGGGTCTCCATTGGGTTTCGTTGCGTTTTCCGTGGTCATCATGGTGGAAAAGTGTAAATTGTGGGTTTTGGAGAACATCAGGTAGGTTTAGGTTGGTTTTGGGATTGGATCTATGGTTTTGGGGGATTTTCTTTTGTTTTTGGGGGTGATCCCGTTCTTTTTTGGGGTGTTTTTGACGTGTTTTGGGGTCTCCGTTGGTATTCCTTGGGTTTTATGTGGTCATGGTGGTGGAAAATTGTAAATTGTGGGTTTTGGAGAACTTCAGGTAGGTTTAGGGGAATTTTGGGGTGGATTCATGGTATTTGGTCTTTTCTTCTGTTTTTTTTTTGGGTGATCCTGTTCTTTTTTGGGGTGTTTATGACGTGTTTTGGGGTCTCCGTTGGGTTTTAGTTGGGTTCTTGTTGGTCATCATGGTGAAAAAGTGTAAATTGTGGCTTTTGGAGAACATCAGGTAGGTTTAGGGGGACTTTTGGGGCAGAGTCATGTTTTTTGGTGTTTTCTTCTGTTTCTTGGGGTGGTCCCGTTCTTTTTTGGGAAGTTTTTGAGGTGTTTGGGGGTCTCCGTTGGGTTTTGTTGTGTACTCGTTGGTCATCGTGGTGGAAAATGGTAAATTGTGGGTTTTGGAGAACATCAGGTAGGTTTAGGGTGGTTTTGGGATTGGATCCGTGCTTTTTGGGGATTTTCTTCCAGTTTATGGGTGATCCCTTTATTTTTGGGGTGTTTTTGACGTGTTTTGGTGTCTCGTTTTGGGTTTTCGTTTGGTTCATGTTGGTCATCCTGGTGAAAAAGTGTAAATTGTGGCTTTTGGAGAACATCAGGTAGGTTTAGGGGGACTTTTGGGGTGGATCTATGGCTTTTGGGGTTTTCTTTCGTTTTTAGGGTTTATCCCGTTCTTGTTTTGGGTGTTTTTGACTTCTTTTGGGGTCTCCGTTGGGTTTCGTTGGGTTTTCCATGGTCATCATGTTGGAAAATTGTAAATTGTGGGTTTTGGAGATCATCAGGTAGGTTTAGGGTGGTTTTGGGGTGGATCTATGATTTTGAAGGATTTTCTTCCAATTTTGGGGGTGATCCCTTTCTTTTTTTTTTTTTTTTTTTTTTTTTTTTTGACGTGTTTTGTGGTCTCCGTTGGGTTTCGTTGGGTTTTCCATGGTCATCAATGTGGAAAAGTGTAAATTGTGGGTTTTGGAGAACTTCAGGTTGGTTTAGGGGGATTTTTGGTGTGGATCTATGGCTTTTGGGGTTTTCTTTCGTTGTTGGGGTTGAACCAGTTCTTTTTTGGGGTGTTTTTGACGTTTTTGGGGTCTCCATTGGGTTTTGTTGGGTTCTCGTTGGTCGTTAAGCTAAATGGGAGTGGATTGTGGGTTTTGAAGAAGATCAGGTGAGTTTAGGGTGATTTGGGAGGGAAATGCATAGTTTTGTTTTTTTTTTTCTTCTGATCCAGTTCTTTTTTGGGGTGTTTTTGATGTGTTTTGGGGTCTCCGTTGGTTTTTGTTGGGTTCTTGTTGTTCATCATGGTGAAAACGGGTAAATTGTGGGTATTGGAGAACATCAGGTAGGTTTAGGGGGACTTTTGGGGTGGATCAACGGCTTTTAGGGTTTTCTTCCAGTTTTGGGGGTGATCCCGCTTTTTTTTTGTGGTGTTTTTGATGTGTTTTGGGGTTTCCGTTGTGTTTTGTTGATTTCCTAATGTGTTTTAAGTTTGTTGGGAGTGGACTTTGGGATTTGGAGAACATCAGGTAGGTTTAGTGTGGTTTTGGGGTGGATCTATGTTTTTTGGGGGTTTTCTTTCTTTTTTAGGGGTTATCCTGTTCTTGTTTGGGGTGTTTTTGACTTGTTTTGGGGTCTCCGTTGGGTTTTAGTTGGTCCTTAAGGGAAATGGGAGTGGATTGTGGGTTTTGAAGAAGATCAGGTGAGTTTAGGGTGGTTTTGCGGGGAAATTCATAGTTTTTGGTGTTTTTTCTTCTGATTCAGTTCTTTTTTGGGGTGTTTTTGACGTGTTTTGGGGTTTCCGTTGGGTTTCGTTGAGTTCCTAATGGGTTTTATGGTGGTTGGGAGTGGACATTTGGATTTGGAGAACATCAGGTACGTTTAGAGTGGTTTTGGGATTGGATCCGTGCTTTTTGGGGTTTTCTTTGGTTTTGGGGGTGATCCTGTTCTTGTTTGGGGTGTTTTGGACGTGTTTTGGGTTCTCCGTTGGGTTTCGTTGTGTTTTCCGTGGTCATCATGGTGGAAAAGTGTAAATTGTGGCTTTTGGAGAACATCAGGTAGGTTTATGAGGACTTTTGGGGCAGATTCATGGTTTTTAGGGTTTTCTTCTGTTTTTTTCTAGTGATCCAGTTGGTTTTCGGCGTGTTTTTGACGTGTTTTGTGGTCTCCGTTGGGTTTCGTTGGGTTTTCCGTGGTCATCATGGTGGAAAAGTGTAAATTGTGGGTTTTGGAGAACATCAGGTAGATTTAGGGTGTTTTGGGGGTGGATCTATGGTTTTGGGGGATTTTGTTCCAGTTTTGGGGTGATCGAATTCATTTTGGGGGTGTTTTTGACGTGTTTTGGGGTCTCCATTGGGTTTCGTTGCGTTTTCCGTGGTCATCATGGTGGAAAAGGGTAAATTGTTGGTTTTGGAGAACATCAGGTAGGTTTAGGTTGGTTTTGGGATTGGATCTATGGTTTTGGGGGATTTTCTTTTGTTTTTGGGGGTGATCCCGTTCTTTTTTGGGGTGTTTTTGACGTGTTTTGGGGTCTCCGTTGGTATTCCTTGGGTTTTATGTGGTCATGGTGGTGGAAAATTGTAAATTGTGGGTTTTGGAGAACTTCAGGTAGGTTTAGGGGAATTTTGGGGTGGATTCATGGTATTTGGTCTTTTCTTCTGTTTTTTTTTGGGTGATCCTGTTCTTTTTTGGGGTGTTTATGACGTGTTTTGGGGTCTCCGTTGGGTTTTAGTTGGGTTCTTGTTGGTCATCATGGTGAAAAAGTGTAAATTGTGGCTTTTGGAGAACATCAGGTAGGTTTAGGGGGACTTTTGGGGCAGAGTCATGTTTTTTGGTGTTTTCTTCTGTTTCTTGGGGTGGTCCCGTTCTTTTTTGGGAAGTTTTTGAGGTGTTTGGGGGTCTCCGTTGGGTTTTGTTGTGTACTCGTTGGTCATCGTGGTGGAAAATGGTAAATTGTGGGTTTTGGAGAACATCAGGTAGGTTTAGGGTGGTTTTGGGATTGGATCCGTGCTTTTTGGGGATTTTCTTCCAGTTTATGGGTGATCCCTTTATTTTTGGGGTGTTTTTGACGTGTTTTGGTGTCTCGTTTTGGGTTTTTGTTTGGTTCATGTTGGTCATCCTGGTGAAAAAGTGTAAATTGTGGCTTTTGGAGAACATCAGGTAGGTTTAGGGGGACTTCTGGTGTGGATCTATGGCTTTTGGGGTTTTCTTTCGTTTTTAGGGTTTATCCCGTTCTTGTTTTGGGTGTTTTTGACTTCTTTTGGGGTCTCCGTTGGGTTTCGTTGGGTTTTCCATGGTCATCATGTTGGAAAATTGTAAATTGTGGGTTTTGGAGATCATCAGGTAGGTTTAGGGTGGTTTTGGGGTGGATCTATGATTTTGAAGGATTTTCTTCCAATTTTGGGGGTGATCCCTTTCTTTTTTTTTTTTTTTTTTTTTTTTTTTGACGTGTTTTGTGGTCTCCGTTGGGTTTCGTTGGGTTTTCCATGGTCATCAATGTGGAAAAGTGTAAATTGTGGGTTTTGGAGAACTTCAGGTTGGTTTAGGGGGATTTTTGGTGTGGATCTATGGCTTTTGGGGTTTTCTTTCGTTGTTGGGGTTGAACCAGTTCTTTTTTGGGGTGTTTTTGACGTTTTTGGGGTCTCCGTTGGGTTTTGTTGGGTTCTCGTTGGTCGTTAAGCTAAATGGGAGTGGATTGTGGGTTTTGAAGAAGATCAGGTGAGTTTAGGGTGATTTGGGAGGGAAATGCATAGTTTTGTTTTTTTTTTCTTCTGATCCAGTTCTTTTTTGGGGTGTTTTTGATGTGTTTTGGGGTCTCCGTTGGTTTTTGTTGGGTTCTTGTTGTTCATCATGGTGAAAACGGGTAAATTGTGGGTATTGGAGAACATCAGGTAGGTTTAGGGGGACTTTTGGGGTGGATCAACGGCTTTTAGGGTTTTCTTCCAGTTTTGGGGGTGATCCTGCTTTTTTTTGTGGTGTTTTTGATGTGTTTTGGGGTCTCCGTTGGTTTTTGTTGGGTTCTTGTTGTTCATCATGGTGAAAACGGGTAAATTGTGGGTATTGGAGAACATCAGGTAGGTTTAGGGGGACTTTTGGGGTGGATCAACGGCTTTTAGGGTTTTCTTCCAGTTTTGGGGGTGATCCCGCTTTTTTTTGTGGTGTTTTTGATGTGTTTTGGGGTTTCCGTTGTGTTTTGTTGATTTCCTAATGTGTTTTAAGTTTGTTGGGAGTGGACTTTGGGATTTGGAGAACATCAGGTAGGTTTAGTGTGGTTTTGGGGTGGATCTATGTTTTTTGGGGGTTTTCTTTCTTTTTTAGGGGTTATCCTGTTCTTGTTTGGGGTGTTTTTGACTTGTTTTGGGGTCTCCGTTGGGTTTTAGTTGGTCCTTAAGGGAAATGGGAGTGGATTGTGGGTTTTGAAGAAGATCAGGTGAGTTTAGGGTGGTTTTGCGGGGAAATTCATAGTTTTTGGTGTTTTTTCTTCTGATTCAGTTCTTTTTTGGGGTGTTTTTGACGTGTTTTGGGGTTTCCGTTGGGTTTCGTTGAGTTCCTAATGGGTTTTATGGTGGTTGGGAGTGGACATTTGGATTTGGAGAACATCAGGTACGTTTAGAGTGGTTTTGGGATTGGATCCGTGCTTTTTGGGGTTTTCTTTGGTTTTGGGGGTGATCCTGTTCTTGTTTGGGGTGTTTTTGACGTGTTTTGGGTTCTCCGTTGGGTTTCGTTGTGTTTTCCGTGGTCATCATGGTGGAAAAGTGTAAATTGTGGCTTTTGGAGAACATCAGGTAGGTTTATGAGGACTTTTGGGGCAGATTCATGGTTTTTAGGGTTTTCTTCTGTTTTTTTCTAGTGATCCAGTTGGTTTTCGGCGTGTTTTTGACGTGTTTTGTGGTCTCCGTTGGGTTTCGTTGGGTTTTCCGTGGTCATCATGGTGGAAAAGTGTAAATTGTGGGTTTTGGAGAACATCAGGTAGATTTAGGGTGTTTTGGGGGTGGATCTATGGTTTTGGGGGATTTTGTTCCAGTTTTGGGGTGATCGAATTCATTTTGGGGGTGTTTTTGACGTGTTTTGGGGTCTCCATTGGGTTTCGTTGCGTTTTCCGTGGTCATCATGGTGGAAAAGTGTAAATTGTGGGTTTTGGAGAACATCAGGTAGGTTTAGGTTGGTTTTGGGATTGGATCTATGGTTTTGGGGGATTTTCTTTTGTTTTTGGGGGTGATCCCGTTCTTTTTTGGGGTGTTTTTGACGTGTTTTGGGGTCTCCGTTGGTATTCCTTGGGTTTTATGTGGTCATGGTGGTGGAAAATTGTAAATTGTGGGTTTTGGAGAACTTCAGGTAGGTTTAGGGGAATTTTGGGGTGGATTCATGGTATTTGGTCTTTTCTTCTGTTTTTTTTTGGGTGATCCTGTTCTTTTTTGGGGTGTTTATGACGTGTTTTGGGGTCTCCGTTGGGTTTTAGTTGGGTTCTTGTTGGTCATCATGGTGAAAAAGTGTAAATTGTGGCTTTTGGAGAACATCAGGTAGGTTTAGGGGGACTTTTGGGGCAGAGTCATGTTTTTTGGTGTTTTCTTCTGTTTCTTGGGGTGGTCCCGTTCTTTTTTGGGAAGTTTTTGAGGTGTTTGGGGGTCTCCGTTGGGTTTTGTTGTGTACTCGTTGGTCATCGTGGTGGAAAATGGTAAATTGTGGGTTTTGGAGAACATCAGGTAGGTTTAGGGTGGTTTTGGGATTGGATCCGTGCTTTTTGGGGATTTTCTTCCAGTTTATGGGTGATCCCTTTATTTTTGGGGTGTTTTTGACGTGTTTTGGTGTCTCGTTTTGGGTTTTCGTTTGGTTCATGTTGGTCATCCTGGTGAAAAAGTGTAAATTGTGGCTTTTGGAGAACATCAGGTAGGTTTAGGGGGACTTTTGGTGTGGATCTATGGCTTTTGGGGTTTTCTTTCGTTTTTAGGGTTTATCCCGTTCTTGTTTTGGGTGTTTTTGACTTCTTTTGGGGTCTCCGTTGGGTTTCGTTGGGTTTTCCATGGTCATCATGTTGGAAAATTGTAAATTGTGGGTTTTGGAGATCATCAGGTAGGTTTAGGGTGGTTTTGGGGTGGATCTATGATTTTGAAGGATTTTCTTCCAATTTTGGGGGTGATCCCTTTTTTTTTTTTTTTTTTTTTTTTTTTTTTTTGACGTGTTTTGTGGTCTCCGTTGGGTTTCGTTGGGTTTTCCATGGTCATCAATGTGGAAAAGTGTAAATTGTGGGTTTTGGAGAACTTCAGGTTGGTTTAGGGGGATTTTTGGTGTGGATCTATGGCTTTTGGGGTTTTCTTTCGTTGTTGGGGTTGAACCAGTTCTTTTTTGGGGTGTTTTTGACGTTTTTGGGGTCTCCGTTGGGTTTTGTTGGGTTCTCGTTGGTCGTTAAGCTAAATGGGAGTGGATTGTGGGTTTTGAAGAAGATCAGGTGAGTTTAGGGTGATTTGGGAGGGAAATGCATAGTTTTGTTTTTTTTTTCTTCTGATCCAGTTCTTTTTTGGGGTGTTTTTGATGTGTTTTGGGGTCTCCGTTGGTTTTTGTTGGGTTCTTGTTGTTCATCATGGTGAAAACGGGTAAATTGTGGGTATTGGAGAACATCAGGTAGGTTTAGGGGGACTTTTGGGGTGGATCAACGGCTTTTAGGGTTTTCTTCCAGTTTTGGGGGTGATCCTGCTTTTTTTTGTGGTGTTTTTGATGTGTTTTGGGGTCTCCGTTGGTTTTTGTTGGGTTCTTGTTGTTCATCATGGTGAAAACGGGTAAATTGTGGGTATTGGAGAACATCAGGTAGGTTTAGGGGGACTTTTGGGGTGGATCAACGGCTTTTAGGGTTTTCTTCCAGTTTTGGGGGTGATCCCGCTTTTTTTTGTGGTGTTTTTGATGTGTTTTGGGGTTTCCGTTGTGTTTTGTTGATTTCCTAATGTGTTTTAAGTTTGTTGGGAGTGGACTTTGGGATTTGGAGAACATCAGGTAGGTTTAGTGTGGTTTTGGGGTGGATCTATGTTTTTTGGGGGTTTTCTTTCTTTTTTAGGGGTTATCCTGTTCTTGTTTGGGGTGTTTTTGACTTGTTTTGGGGTCTCCGTTGGGTTTTAGTTGGTCCTTAAGGGAAATGGGAGTGGATTGTGGGTTTTGAAGAAGATCAGGTGAGTTTAGGGTGGTTTTGCGGGGAAATTCATAGTTTTTGGTGTTTTTTCTTCTGATCCAGTTCTTTTTTGGGGTGTTTTTGACGTGTTTTGGGGTTTCCGTTGGGTTTCGTTGAGTTCCTAATGGGTTTTATGGTGGTTGGGAGTGGACATTTGGATTTGGAGAACATCAGGTACGTTTAGAGTGGTTTTGGGATTGGATCCGTGCTTTTTGGGGTTTTCTTTGGTTTTGGGGGTGATCCTGTTCTTGTTTGGGGTGTTTTTGACGTGTTTTGGGTTCTCCGTTGGGTTTCGTTGTGTTTTCCGTGGTCATCATGGTGGAAAAGTGTAAATTGTGGCTTTTGGAGAACATCAGGTAGGTTTATGAGGACTTTTGGGGCAGATTCATGGTTTTTAGGGTTTTCTTCTGTTTTTTCTAGTGATCCAGTTGGTTTTCGGCGTGTTTTTGACGTGTTTTGTGGTCTCCGTTGGGTTTCGTTGGGTTTTCCGTGGTCATCATGGTGGAAAAGTGTAAATTGTGGGTTTTGGAGAACATCAGGTAGATTTAGGGTGTTTTGGGGGTGGATCTATGGTTTTGGGGGATTTTGTTCCAGTTTTGGGGTGATCCAATTCATTTTGGGGGTGTTTTTGACGTGTTTTGGGGTCTCCATTGGGTTTCGTTGCGTTTTCCGTGGTCATCATGGTGGAAAAGGGTAAATTGTTGGTTTTGGAGAACATCAGGTAGGTTTAGGTTGGTTTTGGGATTGGATCTATGGTTTTGGGGGATTTTCTTTTGTTTTTGGGGGTGATCCCGTTTTTTTTTTGGGGTGTTTTTGACGTGTTTTTGGGTCTCCGTTGGTATTCCTTGGGTTTTATGTGGTCATGGTGGTGGAAAATTGTAAATTGTGGGTTTTGGAGAACTTCAGGTAGGTTTAGGGGAATTTTGGGGTGGATTCATGGTATTTGGTCTTTTCTTCTGTTTTTTTTTGGGTGATCCTGTTCTTTTTTGGGGTGTTTATGACGTGTTTTGGGGTCTCCGTTGGGTTTTAGTTGGGTTCTTGTTGGTCATCATGGTGAAAAAGTGTAAATTGTGGCTTTTGGAGAACATCAGGTAGGTTTAGGGGGACTTTTGGGGCAGAGTCATGTTTTTTGGTGTTTTCTTCTGTTTCTTGGGGTGGTCCCGTTCTTTTTTGGGAAGTTTTTGAGGTGTTTGGGGGTCTCCGTTGGGTTTTGTTGTGTACTCGTTGGTCATCGTGGTGGAAAATGGTAAATTGTGGGTTTTGGAGAACATCAGGTAGGTTTAGGGTGGTTTTGGGATTGGATCCGTGCTTTTTGGGGATTTTCTTCCAGTTTATGGGTGATCCCTTTATTTTTGGGGTGTTTTTGACGTGTTTTGGTGTCTCGTTTTGGGTTTTCGTTTGGTTCATGTTGGTCATCCTGGTGAAAAAGTGTAAATTGTGGCTTTTGGAGAACATCAGGTAGGTTTAGGGGGACTTTTGGTGTGGATCTATGGCTTTTGGGGTTTTCTTTCGTTTTTAGGGTTTATCCCGTTCTTGTTTTGGGTGTTTTTGACTTCTTTTGGGGTCTCCGTTGGGTTTCGTTGGGTTTTCCATGGTCATGGTGGTGGAAAATTGTAAATTGTGGGTTTTGGAGATCATCAGGTAGGTTTAGGGTGGTTTTGGGGTGGATCTATGATTTTGAAGGATTTTCTTCCAATTTTGGGGGTGATCCCTTTCTTTTTTTTTTTTTTTTTTTTTTTTTTTTTGACGTGTTTTGTGGTCTCCGTTGGGTTTCGTTGGGTTTTCCATGGTCATCAATGTGGAAAAGTGTAAATTGTGGGTTTTGGAGAACTTCAGGTTGGTTTAGGGGGATTTTTGGTGTGGATCTATGGCTTTTGGGGTTTTCTTTCGTTGTTGGGGTTGAACCAGTTCTTTTTTGGGGTGTTTTTGACGTTTTTGGGGTCTCCGTTGGGTTTTGTTGGGTTCTCGTTGGTCGTTAAGCTAAATGGGAGTGGATTGTGGGTTTTGAAGAAGATCAGGTGAGTTTAGGGTGATTTGGGAGGGAAATGCATAGTTTTGTTTTTTTTTTCTTCTGATCCAGTTCTTTTTTGGGGTGTTTTTGATGTGTTTTGGGGTCTCCGTTGGTTTTTGTTGGGTTCTTGTTGTTCATCATGGTGAAAACGGGTAAATTGTGGGTATTGGAGAACATCAGGTAGGTTTAGGGGGACTTTTGGGGTGGATCAACGGCTTTTAGGGTTTTCTTCCAGTTTTGGGGGTGATCCCGCTTTTTTTTGTGGTGTTTTTGATGTGTTTTGGGGTTTCCGTTGTGTTTTGTTGATTTCCTAATGTGTTTTAAGTTTGTTGGGAGTGGACTTTGGGATTTGGAGAACATCAGGTAGGTTTAGTGTGGTTTTGGGGTGGATCTATGTTTTTTGGGGGTTTTCTTTCTTTTTTAGGGGTTATCCTGTTCTTGTTTGGGGTGTTTTTGACTTGTTTTGGGGTCTCCGTTGGGTTTTAGTTGGTCCTTAAGGGAAATGGGAGTGGATTGTGGGTTTTGAAGAAGATCAGGTGAGTTTAGGGTGGTTTTGCGGGGAAATTCATAGTTTTTGGTGTTTTTTCTTCTGATTCAGTTCTTTTTTGGGGTGTTTTTGACGTGTTTTGGGGTTTCCGTTGGGTTTCGTTGAGTTCCTAATGGGTTTTATGGTGGTTGGGAGTGGACATTTGGATTTGGAGAACATCAGGTACGTTTAGAGTGGTTTTGGGATTGGATCCGTGCTTTTTGGGGTTTTCTTTGGTTTTGGGGGTGATCCTGTTCTTGTTTGGGGTGTTTTTGACGTGTTTTGGGTTCTCCGTTGGGTTTCGTTGTGTTTTCCGTGGTCATCATGGTGGAAAAGTGTAAATTGTGGCTTTTGGAGAACATCAGGTAGGTTTATGAGGACTTTTGGGGCAGATTCATGGTTTTTAGGGTTTTCTTCTGTTTTTTTCTAGTGATCCAGTTGTTTTTCGGCGTGTTTTTGACGTGTTTTGTGGTCTCCGTTGGGTTTCGTTGGGTTTTCCGTGGTCATCATGGTGGAAAAGTGTAAATTGTGGGTTTTGGAGAACATCAGGTAGATTTAGGGTGTTTTGGGGGTGGATCTATGGTTTTGGGGGATTTTGTTCCAGTTTTGGGGTGATCGAATTCATTTTGGGGGTGTTTTTGACGTGTTTTGGGGTCTCCATTGGGTTTCGTTGCGTTTTCCGTGGTCATCATGGTGGAAAAGTGTAAATTGTGGGTTTTGGAGAACATCAGGTAGGTTTAGGTTGGTTTTGGGATTGGATCTATGGTTTTGGGGGATTTTCTTTTGTTTTTGGGGGTGATCCCGTTCTTTTTTGGGGTGTTTTTGACGTGTTTTGGGGTCTCCGTTGGTATTCCTTGGGTTTTATGTGGTCATGGTGGTGGAAAATTGTAAATTGTGGGTTTTGGAGAACTTCAGGTAGGTTTAGGGGAATTTTGGGGTGGATTCATGGTATTTGGTCTTTTCTTCTGTTTTTTTTTTGGGTGATCCTGTTCTTTTTTGGGGTGTTTATGACGTGTTTTGGGGTCTCCGTTGGGTTTTAGTTGGGTTCTTGTTGGTCATCATGGTGAAAAAGTGTAAATTGTGGCTTTTGGAGAACATCAGGTAGGTTTAGGGGGACTTTTGGGGCAGAGTCATGTTTTTTGGTGTTTTCTTCTGTTTCTTGGGGTGGTCCCGTTCTTTTTTGGGAAGTTTTTGAGGTGTTTGGGGGTCTCCGTTGGGTTTTGTTGTGTACTCGTTGGTCATCGTGGTGGAAAATGGTAAATTGTGGGTTTTGGAGAACATCAGGTAGGTTTAGGGTGGTTTTGGGATTGGATCCGTGCTTTTTGGGGATTTTCTTCCAGTTTATGGGTGATCCCTTTATTTTTGGGGTGTTTTTGACGTGTTTTGGTGTCTCGTTTTGGGTTTTCGTTTGGTTCATGTTGGTCATCCTGGTGAAAAAGTGTAAATTGTGGCTTTTGGAGAACATCAGGTAGGTTTAGGGGGACTTTTGGTGTGGATCTATGGCTTTTGGGGTTTTCTTTCGTTTTTAGGGTTTATCCCGTTCTTGTTTTGGGTGTTTTTGACTTCTTTTGGGGTCTCCGTTGGGTTTCGTTGGGTTTTCCATGGTCATCATGTTGGAAAATTGTAAATTGTGGGTTTTGGAGATCATCAGGTAGGTTTAGGGTGGTTTTGGGGTGGATCTATGATTTTGAAGGATTTTCTTCCAATTTTGGGGGTGATCCCTTTCTTTTTTTTTTTTTTTTTTTTTTTTTTTTTGACGTGTTTTGTGGTCTCCGTTGGGTTTCGTTGGGTTTTCCATGGTCATCAATGTGGAAAAGTGTAAATTGTGGGTTTTGGAGAACTTCAGGTTGGTTTAGGGGGATTTTTGGTGTGGATCTATGGCTTTTGGGGTTTTCTTTCGTTGTTGGGGTTGAACCAGTTCTTTTTTGGGGTGTTTTTGACGTTTTTGGGGTCTCCGTTGGGTTTTGTTGGGTTCTCGTTGGTCGTTAAGCTAAATGGGAGTGGATTGTGGGTTTTGAAGAAGATCAGGTGAGTTTAGGGTGATTTGGGAGGGAAATGCATAGTTTTGTTTTTTTTTTCTTCTGATCCAGTTCTTTTTTGGGGTGTTTTTGATGTGTTTTGGGGTCTCCGTTGGTTTTTGTTGGGTTCTTGTTGTTCATCATGGTGAAAACGGGTAAATTGTGGGTATTGGAGAACATCAGGTAGGTTTAGGGGGACTTTTGGGGTGGATCAACGGCTTTTAGGGTTTTCTTCCAGTTTTGGGGGTGATCCCGCTTTTTTTTGTGGTGTTTTTGATGTGTTTTGGGGTTTCCGTTGTGTTTTGTTGATTTCCTAATGTGTTTTAAGTTTGTTGGGAGTGGACTTTGGGATTTGGAGAACATCAGGTAGGTTTAGTGTGGTTTTGGGGTGGATCTATGTTTTTTGGGGGTTTTCTTTCTTTTTTAGGGGTTATCCTGTTCTTGTTTGGGGTGTTTTTGACTTGTTTTGGGGTCTCCGTTGGGTTTTAGTTGGTCCTTAAGGGAAATGGGAGTGGATTGTGGGTTTTGAAGAAGATCAGGTGAGTTTAGGGTGGTTTTGCGGGGAAATTCATAGTTTTTGGTGTTTTTTCTTCTGATTCAGTTCTTTTTTGGGGTGTTTTTGACGTGTTTTGGGGTTTCCGTTGGGTTTCGTTGAGTTCCTAATGGGTTTTATGGTGGTTGGGAGTGGACATTTGGATTTGGAGAACATCAGGTACGTTTAGAGTGGTTTTGGGATTGGATCCGTGCTTTTTGGGGTTTTCTTTGGTTTTGGGGGTGATCCTGTTCTTGTTTGGGGTGTTTTTGACGTGTTTTGGGTTCTCCGTTGGGTTTCGTTGTGTTTTCCGTGGTCATCATGGTGGAAAAGTGTAAATTGTGGGTTTTGGAGAACATCAGGTAGGTTTATGAGGACTTTTGGGGCAGATTCATGGTTTTTAGGGTTTTCTTCTGTTTTTTCTAGTGATCCAGTTGGTTTTCGGCGTGTTTTTGACGTGTTTTGTGGTCTCCGTTGGGTTTCGTTGGGTTTTCCGTGGTCATCATGGTGGAAAAGTGTAAATTGTGGGTTTTGGAGAACATCAGGTAGATTTAGGGTGTTTTGGGGGTGGATCTATGGTTTTGGGGGATTTTGTTCCAGTTTTGGGGTGATCCAATTCATTTTGGGGGTGTTTTTGACGTGTTTTGGGGTCTCCATTGGGTTTCGTTGCGTTTTCCGTGGTCATCATGGTGGAAAAGTGTAAATTGTGGGTTTTGGAGAACATCAGGTAGGTTTAGGTTGGTTTTGGGATTGGATCTATGGTTTTGGGGGATTTTCTTTTGTTTTTGGGGGTGATCCCGTTCTTTTTTGGGGTGTTTTTGACGTGTTTTGGGGTCTCCGTTGGTATTCCTTGGGTTTTATGTGGTCATGGTGGTGGAAAATTGTAAATTGTGGGTTTTGGAGAACTTCAGGTAGGTTTAGGGGAATTTTGGGGTGGATTCATGGTATTTGGTCTTTTCTTCTGTTTTTTTTTGGGTGATCCTGTTCTTTTTTGGGGTGTTTATGACGTGTTTTGGGGTCTCCGTTGGGTTTTAGTTGGGTTCTTGTTGGTCATCATGGTGAAAAAGTGTAAATTGTGGCTTTTGGAGAACATCAGGTAGGTTTAGGGGGACTTTTGGGGCAGAGTCATGTTTTTTGGTGTTTTCTTCTGTTTCTTGGGGTGGTCCCGTTCTTTTTTGGGAAGTTTTTGAGGTGTTTGGGGGTCTCCGTTGGGTTTTGTTGTGTACTCGTTGGTCATCGTGGTGGAAAATGGTAAATTGTGGGTTTTGGAGAACATCAGGTAGGTTTAGGGTGGTTTTGGGATTGGATCCGTGCTTTTTGGGGATTTTCTTCCAGTTTATGGGTGATCCCTTTATTTTTGGGGTGTTTTTGACGTGTTTTGGTGTCTCGTTTTGGGTTTTCGTTTGGTTCATGTTGGTCATCCTGGTGAAAAAGTGTAAATTGTGGCTTTTGGAGAACATCAGGTAGGTTTAGGGGGACTTTTGGTGTGGATCTATGGCTTTTGGGGTTTTCTTTCGTTTTTAGGGTTTATCCCGTTCTTGTTTTGGGTGTTTTTGACTTCTTTTGGGGTCTCCGTTGGGTTTCGTTGGGTTTTCCATGGTCATCATGTTGGAAAATTGTAAATTGTGGGTTTTGGAGATCATCAGGTAGGTTTAGGGTGGTTTTGGGGTGGATCTATGATTTTGAAGGATTTTCTTCCAATTTTGGGGGTGATCCCTTTCTTTTTTTTTTTTTTTTTTTTTTTTTTTTTTTTTTGACGTGTTTTGTGGTCTCCGTTGGGTTTCGTTGGGTTTTCCATGGTCATCAATGTGGAAAAGTGTAAATTGTGGGTTTTGGAGAACTTCAGGTTGGTTTAGGGGGATTTTTGGTGTGGATCTATGGCTTTTGGGGTTTTCTTTCGTTGTTGGGGTTGAACCAGTTCTTTTTTGGGGTGTTTTTGACGTTTTTGGGGTCTCCATTGGGTTTTGTTGGGTTCTCGTTGGTCGTTAAGCTAAATGGGAGTGGATTGTGGGTTTTGAAGAAGATCAGGTGCGTTTAGGGTGATTTGGGAGGGAAATGCATAGTTTTGTTTTTTTTTTCTTCTGATCCAGTTCTTTTTTGGGGTGTTTTTGATGTGTTTTGGGGTCTCCGTTGGTTTTTGTTGGGTTCTTGTTGTTCATCATGGTGAAAACGGGTAAATTGTGGGTATTGGAGAACATCAGGTAGGTTTAGGGGGACTTTTGGGGTGGATCAACGGCTTTTAGGGTTTTCTTCCAGTTTTGGGGGTGATCCCGCTTTTTTTTGTGGTGTTTTTGATGTGTTTTGGGGTTTCCGTTGTGTTTTGTTGATTTCCTAATGTGTTTTAAGTTTGTTGGGAGTGGACTTTGGGATTTGGAGAACATCAGGTAGGTTTAGTGTGGTTTTGGGGTGGATCTATGTTTTTTGGGGGTTTTCTTTCTTTTTTAGGGGTTATCCTGTTCTTGTTTGGGGTGTTTTTGACTTGTTTTGGGGTCTCCGTTGGGTTTTAGTTGGTCCTTAAGGGAAATGGGAGTGGATTGTGGGTTTTGAAGAAGATCAGGTGAGTTTAGGGTGGTTTTGCGGGGAAATTCATAGTTTTTGGTGTTTTTTCTTCTGATTCAGTTCTTTTTTGGGGTGTTTTTGACGTGTTTTGGGGTTTCCGTTGGGTTTCGTTGAGTTCCTAATGGGTTTTATGGTGGTTGGGAGTGGACATTTGGATTTGGAGAACATCAGGTACGTTTAGAGTGGTTTTGGGATTGGATCCGTGCTTTTTGGGGTTTTCTTTGGTTTTGGGGGTGATCCTGTTCTTGTTTGGGGTGTTTTTGACGTGTTTTGGGTTCTCCGTTGGGTTTCGTTGTGTTTTCCGTGGTCATCATGGTGGAAAAGTGTAAATTGTGGGTTTTGGAGAACATCAGGTAGGTTTATGAGGACTTTTGGGGCAGATTCATGGTTTTTAGGGTTTTCTTCTGTTTTTTCTAGTGATCCAGTTGGTTTTCGGCGTGTTTTTGACGTGTTTTGTGGTCTCCGTTGGGTTTCGTTGGGTTTTCCGTGGTCATCATGGTGGAAAAGTGTAAATTGTGGGTTTTGGAGAACATCAGGTAGATTTAGGGTGTTTTGGGGGTGGATCTATGGTTTTGGGGGATTTTGTTCCAGTTTTGGGGTGATCGAATTCATTTTTGGGGTGTTTCTGACGTGTTTTGGGTTCTTCATTGGGTTTCGTTGGGTTTTCCGTTGTCATCATGGTGGAAAAGTGTAAATTGTGGGTTTTGGAGAACATCAGGTAGGTTTAGGGGGACTTTTGGGGTGGATTCATGATATATGGGGTTTTCTTCTGGTTTTTTTTTTTTTTTTTTTTTTTTTTGGGGGGGGTGATCCAATTCATTTTGGGGGTGTTTTTGACGTGTTTTGGGGTCTCCATTGGGTTTCGTTGCGTTTTCCGTGGTCATCATGGTGGAAAAGGGTAAATTGTTGGTTTTGGAGAACATCAGGTAGGTTTAGGTTGGTTTTGGGATTGGATCTATGGTTTTGGGGGATTTTCTTTTGTTTTTGGGGGTGATCCCGTTTTTTTTGGGGGTGTTTTTGACGTGTTTTTGGGTCTCCGTTGGTATTCCTTGGTTTTTATGTGGTCATGGTGGTGGAAAATTGTAAATTGTGGGTTTTGGAGAACTTCAGGTAGGTTTAGGGGAATTTTGGGGTGGATTCATGGTATTTGGTCTTTTCTTCTGTTTTTTTTTGGGTGATCCTGTTCTTTTTTGGGGTGTTTATGACGTGTTTTGGGGTCTCCGTTGGGTTTTAGTTGGGTTCTTGTTGGTCATCATGGTGAAAAAGTGTAAATTGTGGCTTTTGGAGAACATCAGGTAGGTTTAGGGGGACTTTTGGGGCAGAGTCATGTTTTTTGGTGTTTTCTTCTGTTTCTTGGGGTGGTCCCGTTCTTTTTTGGGAAGTTTTTGAGGTGTTTGGGGGTCTCCGTTGGGTTTTGTTGTGTACTCGTTGGTCATCGTGGTGGAAAATGGTAAATTGTGGGTTTTGGAGAACATCAGGTAGGTTTAGGGTGGTTTTGGGATTGGATCCGTGCTTTTTGGGGATTTTCTTCCAGTTTATGGGTGATCCCTTTATTTTTGGGGTGTTTTTGACGTGTTTTGGTGTCTCGTTTTGGGTTTTCGTTTGGTTCATGTTGGTCATCCTGGTGAAAAAGTGTAAATTGTGGCTTTTGGAGAACATCAGGTAGGTTTAGGGGGACTTTTGGTGTGGATCTATGGCTTTTGGGGTTTTCTTTCCTTTTTCAGGGTTTATCCCGTTCTTGTTTTGGGTGTTTTTGACTTCTTTTGGGGTCTCCGTTGGGTTTCGTTGGGTTTTCCATGGTCATGGTGGTGGAAAATTGTAAATTGTGGGTTTTGGAGATCATCAGGTAGGTTTAGGGTGGTTTTGGGGTGGATCTATGATTTTGAAGGATTTTCTTCCAATTTTGGGGGTGATCCCTTTCTTTTTTTTTTTTTTTTTTTTTTTTTTTTTTTGACGTGTTTTGTGGTCTCCGTTGGGTTTCGTTGGGTTTTCCATGGTCATCAATGTGGAAAAGTGTAAATTGTGGGTTTTGGAGAACTTCAGGTTGGTTTAGGGGGATTTTTGGTGTGGATCTATGGCTTTTGGGGTTTTCTTTCGTTGTTGGGGTTGAACCAGTTCTTTTTTGGGGTGTTTTTGACGTTTTTGGGGTCTCCATTGGGTTTTGTTGGGTTCTCGTTGGTCGTTAAGCTAAATGGGAGTGGATTGTGGGTTTTGAAGAAGATCAGGTGAGTTTAGGGTGATTTGGGAGGGAAATGCATAGTTTTGTTTTTTTTTTCTTCTGATCCAGTTCTTTTTTGGGGTGTTTTTGATGTGTTTTGGGGTCTCCGTTGGTTTTTGTTGGGTTCTTGTTGTTCATCATGGTGAAAACGGGTAAATTGTGGGTATTGGAGAACATCAGGTAGGTTTAGGGGGACTTTTGGGGTGGATCAACGGCTTTTAGGGTTTTCTTCCAGTTTTGGGGGTGATCCCGCTTTTTTTTGTGGTGTTTTTGATGTGTTTTGGGGTTTCCGTTGTGTTTTGTTGATTTCCTAATGTGTTTTAAGTTTGTTGGGAGTGGACTTTGGGATTTGGAGAACATCAGGTAGGTTTAGTGTGGTTTTGGGGTGGATCTATGTTTTTTGGGGGTTTTCTTTCTTTTTTAGGGGTTATCCTGTTCTTGTTTGGGGTGTTTTTGACTTGTTTTGGGGTCTCCGTTGGGTTTTAGTTGGTCCTTAAGGGAAATGGGAGTGGATTGTGGGTTTTGAAGAAGATCAGGTGAGTTTAGGGTGGTTTTGCGGGGAAATTCATAGTTTTTGGTGTTTTTTCTTCTGATTCAGTTCTTTTTTGGGGTGTTTTTGACGTGTTTTGGGGTTTCCGTTGGGTTTCGTTGAGTTCCTAATGGGTTTTATGGTGGTTGGGAGTGGACATTTGGATTTGGAGAACATCAGGTACGTTTAGAGTGGTATTGGGATTGGATCCGTGCTTTTTGGGGTTTTCTTTGGTTTTGGGGGTGATCCTGTTCTTGTTTGGGGTGTTTTTGACGTGTTTTGGGTTCTCCGTTGGGTTTCGTTGTGTTTTCCGTGGTCATCATGGTGGAAAAGTGTAAATTGTGGGTTTTGGAGAACATCAGGTAGGTTTATGAGGACTTTTGGGGCAGATTCATGGTTTTTAGGGTTTTCTTCTGTTTTTTCTAGTGATCCAGTTGGTTTTCGGCGTGTTTTTGACGTGTTTTGTGGTCTCCGTTGGGTTTCGTTGGGTTTTCCGTGGTCATCATGGTGGAAAAGTGTAAATTGTGGGTTTTGGAGAACATCAGGTAGATTTAGGGTGTTTTGGGGGTGGATCTATGGTTTTGGGGGATTTTGTTCCAGTTTTGGGGTGATCCAATTCATTTTGGGGGTGTTTTTGACGTGTTTTGGGGTCTCCATTGGGTTTCGTTGCGTTTTCCGTTGTCATCATGGTGGAAAAGTGTAAATTGTGGGTTTTGGAGAACATCAGGTAGGTTTAGGTTGGTTTTGGGATTGGATCTATGGTTTTGGGGGATTTTCTTTTGTTTTTGGGGGTGATCCCGTTCTTTTTTGGGGTGTTTTTGACGTGTTTTGGGGTCTCCGTTGGTATTCCTTGGGTTTTATGTGGTCATGGTGGTGGAAAATTGTAAATTGTGGGTTTTGGAGAACTTCAGGTAGGTTTAGGGGAATTTTGGGGTGGATTCATGGTATTTGGTCTTTTCTTCTGTTTTTTTTTTGGGTGATCCTGTTCTTTTTTGGGGTGTTTATGACGTGTTTTGGGGTCTCCGTTGGGTTTTAGTTGGGTTCTTGTTGGTCATCATGGTGAAAAAGTGTAAATTGTGGCTTTTGGAGAACATCAGGTAGGTTTAGGGGGACTTTTGGGGCAGAGTCATGTTTTTTGGTGTTTTCTTCTGTTTCTTGGGGTGGTCCCGTTCTTTTTTGGGAAGTTTTTGAGGTGTTTGGGGGTCTCCGTTGGGTTTTGTTGTGTACTCGTTGGTCATCGTGGTGGAAAATGGTAAATTGTGGGTTTTGGAGAACATCAGGTAGGTTTAGGGTGGTTTTGGGATTGGATCCGTGCTTTTTGGGGATTTTCTTCCAGTTTATGGGTGATCCCTTTATTTTTGGGGTGTTTTTGACGTGTTTTGGTGTCTCGTTTTGGGTTTTCGTTTGGTTCATGTTGGTCATCCTGGTGAAAAAGTGTAAATTGTGGCTTTTGGAGAACATCAGGTAGGTTTAGGGGGACTTTTGGTGTGGATCTATGGCTTTTGGGGTTTTCTTTCCTTTTTCAGGGTTTATCCCGTTCTTGTTTTGGGTGTTTTTGACTTCTTTTGGGGTCTCCGTTGGGTTTCGTTGGGTTTTCCATGGTCATGGTGGTGGAAAATTGTAAATTGTGGGTTTTGGAGATCATCAGGTAGGTTTAGGGTGGTTTTGGGGTGGATCTATGATTTTGAAGGATTTTCTTCCAATTTTGGGGGTGATCCCTTTTTTTTTTTTTTTTTTTTTTTTTTTTTTTTTTTTTTGACGTGTTTTGTGGTCTCCGTTGGGTTTCGTTGGGTTTTCCATGGTCATCAATGTGGAAAAGTGTAAATTGTGGGTTTTGGAGAACTTCAGGTTGGTTTAGGGGGATTTTTGGTGTGGATCTATGGCTTTTGGGGTTTTCTTTCGTTGTTGGGGTTGAACCAGTTCTTTTTTGGGGTGTTTTTGACGTTTTTGGGGTCTCCATTGGGTTTTGTTGGGTTCTCGTTGGTCGTTAAGCTAAATGGGAGTGGATTGTGGGTTTTGAAGAAGATCAGGTGAGTTTAGGGTGATTTGGGAGGGAAATGCATAGTTTTGTTTTTTTTTTCTTCTGATCCAGTTCTTTTTTGGGGTGTTTTTGATGTGTTTTGGGGTCTCCGTTGGTTTTTGTTGGGTTCTTGTTGTTCATCATGGTGAAAACGGGTAAATTGTGGGTATTGGAGAACATCAGGTAGGTTTAGGGGGACTTTTGGGGTGGATCAACGGCTTTTAGGGTTTTCTTCCAGTTTTGGGGGTGATCCCGCTTTTTTTTGTGGTGTTTTTGATGTGTTTTGGGGTTTCCGTTGTGTTTTGTTGATTTCCTAATGTGTTTTAAGTTTGTTGGGAGTGGACTTTGGGATTTGGAGAACATCAGGTAGGTTTAGTGTGGTTTTGGGGTGGATCTATGTTTTTTGGGGGTTTTCTTTCTTTTTTAGGGGTTATCCTGTTCTTGTTTGGGGTGTTTTTGACTTGTTTTGGGGTCTCCGTTGGGTTTTAGTTGGTCCTTAAGGGAAATGGGAGTGGATTGTGGGTTTTGAAGAAGATCAGGTGAGTTTAGGGTGGTTTTGCGGGGAAATTCATAGTTTTTGGTGTTTTTTCTTCTGATTCAGTTCTTTTTTGGGGTGTTTTTGACGTGTTTTGGGGTTTCCGTTGGGTTTCGTTGAGTTCCTAATGGGTTTTATGGTGGTTGGGAGTGGACATTTGGATTTGGAGAACATCAGGTACGTTTAGAGTGGTTTTGGGATTGGATCCGTGCTTTTTGGGGTTTTCTTTGGTTTTGGGGGTGATCCTGTTCTTGTTTGGGGTGTTTTTGACGTGTTTTGGGTTCTCCGTTGGGTTTCGTTGTGTTTTCCGTGGTCATCATGGTGGAAAAGTGTAAATTGTGGGTTTTGGAGAACATCAGGTAGGTTTAGGGGGACTTTTGGGGTGGATTCATGATATATGGGGTTTTCTTCTGTTTTTTTTTTTTTTTTTTTTTTTTGGGGGGGGGTGATCCAATTCATTTTGGGGGTGTTTTTGACGTGTTTTGGGGTCTCCATTGGGTTTCGTTGCGTTTTCCGTGGTCATCATGGTGGAAAAGGGTAAATTGTTGGTTTTGGAGAACATCAGGTAGGTTTAGGTTGGTTTTGGGATTGGATCTATGGTTTTGGGGGATTTTCTTTTGTTTTTGGGGGTGATCCCGTTCTTTTTTGGGGTGTTTTTGACGTGTTTTGGGGTCTCCGTTGGTATTCCTTGGGTTTTATGTGGTCATGGTGGTGGAAAATTGTAAATTGTGGGTTTTGGAGAACTTCAGGTAGGTTTAGGGGAATTTTGGGGTGGATTCATGGTATTTGGTCTTTTCTTCTGTTTTTTTTTTGGGTGATCCTGTTCTTTTTTGGGGTGTTTATGACGTGTTTTGGGGTCTCCGTTGGGTTTTAGTTGGGTTCTTGTTGGTCATCATGGTGAAAAAGTGTAAATTGTGGCTTTTGGAGAACATCAGGTAGGTTTAGGGGGACTTTTGGGGCAGAGTCATGTTTTTTGGTGTTTTCTTCTGTTTCTTGGGGTGGTCCCGTTCTTTTTTGGGAAGTTTTTGAGGTGTTTGGGGGTCTCCGTTGGGTTTTGTTGTGTACTCGTTGGTCATCGTGGTGGAAAATGGTAAATTGTGGGTTTTGGAGAACATCAGGTAGGTTTAGGGTGGTTTTGGGATTGGATCCGTGCTTTTTGGGGATTTTCTTCCAGTTTATGGGTGATCCCTTTATTTTTGGGGTGTTTTTGATGTGTTTTGGTGTCTCGTTTTGGGTTTTCGTTTGGTTCATGTTGGTCATCCTGGTGAAAAAGTGTAAATTGTGGCTTTTGGAGAACATCAGGTAGGTTTAGGGGGACTTTTGGTGTGGATCTATGGCTTTTGGGGTTTTCTTTCGTTTTTAGGGTTTATCCCGTTCTTGTTTTGGGTGTTTTTGACTTCTTTTGGGGTCTCCGTTGGGTTTCGTTGGGTTTTCCATGGTCATCATGTTGGAAAATTGTAAATTGTGGGTTTTGGAGATCATCAGGTAGGTTTAGGGTGGTTTTGGGGTGGATCTATGATTTTGAAGGATTTTCTTCCAATTTTGGGGGTGATCCCTTTCTTTTTTTTTTTTTTTTTTTTTTTTTTTTTTTTTTTTTGACGTGTTTTGTGGTCTCCGTTGGGTTTCGTTGGGTTTTCCATGGTCATCAATGTGGAAAAGTGTAAATTGTGGGTTTTGGAGAACTTCAGGTTGGTTTAGGGGGATTTTTGGTGTGGATCTATGGCTTTTGGGGTTTTCTTTCGTTGTTGGGGTTGAACCAGTTCTTTTTTGGGGTGTTTTTGACGTTTTTGGGGTCTCCGTTGGGTTTTGTTGGGTTCTCGTTGGTCGTTAAGCTAAATGGGAGTGGATTGTGGGTTTTGAAGAAGATCAGGTGAGTTTAGGGTGATTTGGGAGGGAAATGCATAGTTTTGTTTTTTTTTTCTTCTGATCCAGTTCTTTTTTGGGGTGTTTTTGATGTGTTTTGGGGTCTCCGTTGGTTTTTGTTGGGTTCTTGTTGTTCATCATGGTGAAAACGGGTAAATTGTGGGTATTGGAGAACATCAGGTAGGTTTAGGGGGACTTTTGGGGTGGATCAACGGCTTTTAGGGTTTTCTTCCAGTTTTGGGGGTGATCCCGCTTTTTTTTGTGGTGTTTTTGATGTGTTTTGGGGTTTCCGTTGTGTTTTGTTGATTTCCTAATGTGTTTTAAGTTTGTTGTGAGTGGACTTTGGGATTTGGAGAACATCAGGTAGGTTTAGTGTGGTTTTGGGGTGGATCTATGTTTTTGGGGGGTTTTCTTTCTTTTTTAGGGGTTATCCTGTTCTTGTTTGGGGTGTTTTTGACTTGTTTTGGGGTCTCCGTTGGGTTTTAGTTGGTCCTTAAGGGAAATGGGAGTGGATTGTGGGTTTTGAAGAAGATCAGGTGAGTTTAGGGTGGTTTTGCGGGGAAATTCATAGTTTTTGGTGTTTTTTCTTCTGATTCAGTTCTTTTTTGGGGTTTTTTTGATGTGTTTTGGGTTCTCCGTTGGGTTTCGTTGTGTTCCTAATGGGTTTTATGGTGGTTGGGAGTGGACATTTGGATTTGGAGAACATCAGGTACGTTTAGAGTGGTTTTGGGATTGGATCCGTGCTTTTTGGGGTTTTCTTTGGTTTTGGGGGTGATCCTGTTCTTGTTTGGGGTGTTTTTGACGTGTTTTGGGTTCTCCGTTGGGTTTCGTTGTGTTTTCCGTGGTCATCATGGTGGAAAAGTGTAAATTGTGGGTTTTGGAGAACATCAGGTAGGTTTATGAGGACTTTTGGGGCAGATTCATGGTTTTTAGGGTTTTCTTCTGTTTTTTCTAGTGATCCAGTTGGTTTTCGGCGTGTTTTTGACGTGTTTTGTGGTCTCCGTTGGGTTTCGTTGGGTTTTCCGTGGTCATCATGGTGGAAAAGTGTAAATTGTGGGTTTTGGAGAACATCAGGTAGATTTAGGGGGACTTTTGGGGTGGATTCATGATATATGGGGTTTTCTTCTGTTTTTTTTTTTTTTTTTTTTTTTGGGGTGGGTGATCGAATTCATTTTGGGGGTGTTTTTGACGTGTTTTGGGGTCTCCATTGGGTTTCGTTGCGTTTTCCGTGGTCATCATGGTGGAAAAGGGTAAATTGTTGGTTTTGGAGAACATCAGGTAGGTTTAGGTTGGTTTTGGGATTGGATCTATGGTTTTGGGGGATTTTCTTTTGTTTTTGGGGGTGATCCCGTTCTTTTTTGGGGTGTTTTTGACGTGTTTTGGGGTCTCCGTTGGTATTCCTTGGGTTTTATGTGGTCATGGTGGTGGAAAATTGTAAATTGTGGGTTTTGGAGAACTTCAGGTAGGTTTAGGGGAATTTTGGGGTGGATTCATGGTATTTGGTCTTTTCTTCTGTTTTTTTTTGGGTGATCCTGTTCTTTTTTGGGGTGTTTATGACGTGTTTTGGGGTCTCCGTTGGGTTTTAGTTGGGTTCTTGTTGGTCATCATGGTGAAAAAGTGTAAATTGTGGCTTTTGGAGAACATCAGGTAGGTTTAGGGGGACTTTTGGGGCAGAGTCATGTTTTTTGGTGTTTTCTTCTGTTTCTTGGGGTGGTCCCGTTCTTTTTTGGGAAGTTTTTGAGGTGTTTGGGGGTCTCCGTTGGGTTTTGTTGTGTACTCGTTGGTCATCGTGGTGGAAAATGGTAAATTGTGGGTTTTGGAGAACATCAGGTAGGTTTAGGGTGGTTTTGGGATTGGATCCGTGCTTTTTGGGGATTTTCTTCCAGTTTATGGGTGATCCCTTTATTTTTGGGGTGTTTTTGACGTGTTTTGGTGTCTCGTTTTGGGTTTTCGTTTGGTTCATGTTGGTCATCCTGGTGAAAAAGTGTAAATTGTGGCTTTTGGAGAACATCAGGTAGGTTTAGGGGGACTTTTGGTGTGGATCTATGGCTTTTGGTGTTTTCTTTCGTTTTTAGGGTTTATCCCGTTCTTGTTTTGGGTGTTTTTGACTTCTTTTGGGGTCTCCGTTGGGTTTCGTTGGGTTTTCCATGGTCATCATGTTGGAAAATTGTAAATTGTGGGTTTTGGAGAACATCAGGTAGGTTTAGGGTGGTTTTGGGGTGGATCTATGATTTTGAAGGATTTTCTTCCAATTTTGGGGGTGATCCCTTTCTTTTGTTTTTTATTTTTTATTTTTTATTTTTTGACGTGTTTTGTGGTCTCCGTTGGGTTTCGTTGGGTTTTCCATGGTCATCAATGTGGAAAAGTGTAAATTGTGGGTTTTGGAGAACTTCAGGTTGGTTTAGGGGGATTTTTGGTGTGGATCTATGGCTTTTGGGGTTTTCTTTCGTTGTTGGGGTTGAACCAGTTCTTTTTTGGGGTGTTTTTGACGTTTTTGGGGTCTCCGTTGGGTTTTGTTGGGTTCTCGTTGGTCGTTAAGCTAAATGGGAGTGGATTGTGGGTTTTGAAGAAGATCAGGTGAGTTTAGGGTGATTTGGGAGGGAAATGCATAGTTTTGTTTTTTTTTCTTCTGATCCAGTTCTTTTTTGGGGTGTTTTTGATGTGTTTTGGGGTCTCCGTTGGTTTTTGTTGGGTTCTTGTTGTTCATCATGGTGAAAACGGGTAAATTGTGGGTATTGGAGAACATCAGGTAGGTTTAGGGGGACTTTTGGGGTGGATCAACGGCTTTTAGGGTTTTCTTCCAGTTTTGGGGGTGATCCCGCTTTTTTTTGTGGTGTTTTTGATGTGTTTTGGGGTTTCCGTTGTGTTTTGTTGATTTCCTAATGTGTTTTAAGTTTGTTGGGAGTGGACTTTGGGATTTGGAGAACATCAGGTAGGTTTAGTGTGGTTTTGGGGTGGATCTATGTTTTTGGGGGGTTTTCTTTCTTTTTTTGGGGTTATCCTGTTCTTGTTTGGGGTGTTTTTGACTTGTTTTGGGGTCTCCGTTGGGTTTTAGTTGGTCCTTAAGGGAAATGGGAGTGGATTGTGGGTTTTGAAGAAGATCAGGTGAGTTTAGGGTGGTTTTGCGGGGAAATTCATAGTTTTTGGTGTTTTTTCTTCTGATTCAGTTCTTTTTTGGGGTGTTTTTGACGTGTTTTGGGGTTTTCGTTGGGTTTCGTTGAGTTCCTAATGGGTTTTATGGTGGTTGGGAGTGGACATTTGGATTTGGAGAACATCAGGTACGTTTAGAGTGGTTTTGGGATTGGATCCGTGCTTTTTGGGGTTTTCTTTGGTTTTGGGGGTGATCCTGTTCTTGTTTGGGGTGTTTTTGACGTGTTTTGGGTTCTCCGTTGGGTTTCGTTGTGTTTTCCGTGGTCATCATGGTGGAAAAGTGTAAATTGTGGGTTTTGGAGAACATCAGGTAGGTTTATGAGGACTTTTGGGGCAGATTCATGGTTTTTAGGGTTTTCTTCTGTTTTTTCTAGTGATCCAGTTGGTTTTCGGCGTGTTTTTGACGTGTTTTGTGGTCTCCGTTGGGTTTCGTTGGGTTTTCCGTGGTCATCATGGTGGAAAAGTGTAAATTGTGGGTTTTGGAGAACATCAGGTAGATTTAGGGTGTTTTGGGGGTGGATCTATGGTTTTGGGGGATTTTGTTCCAGTTTTGGGGTGATCGAATTCATTTTTGGGGTGTTTCTGACGTGTTTTGGGTTCTTCGTTGGGTTTCGTTGGGTTTTCCGTTGTCATCATGGTGGAAAAGTGTAAATTGTGGGTTTTGGAGAACATCAGGTAGGTTTAGGGGGACTTTTGGGGTGGATTCATGATATGTGGGGTTTTCTTCTGTTTTTTTTTTTTTTTTTTTTTTTTTGGGGGGGGTGATCCAATTCATTTTGGGGGTGTTTTTGACGTGTTTTGGGGTCTCCATTGGGTTTCGTTGCGTTTTCCGTGGTCATCATGGTGGAAAAGGGTAAATTGTTGGTTTTGGAGAACATCAGGTAGGTTTAGGTTGGTTTTGGGATTGGATCTATGGTTTTGGGAGATTTTCTTTTGTTTTTGGGGGTGATCCCGTTCTTTTTTGGGGTGTTTATGACGTGTTTTGGGGTCTCCGTTTGGTTTTAGTTGGGTTCTTGTTGGTCATCATGGTGAAAAAGTGTAAATTGTGGCTTTTGGAGAACATCAGGTAGGTTTAGGGGGACTTTTGGGGCAGAGTCATGTTTTTTGGTGTTTTCTTCTGTTTCTTGGGGTGGTCCCGTTCTTTTTTGGGAAGTTTTTGAGGTGTTTGGGGGTCTCCGTTGGGTTTTGTTGTGTACTCGTTGGTCATCGTGGTGGAAAATGGTAAATTGTGGGTTTTGGAGAACATCAGGTAGGTTTAGGGTGGTTTTGGGATTGGATCCGTGCTTTTTGGGGATTTTCTTCCAGTTTATGGGTGATCCCTTTATTTTTGGGGTGTTTTTGACGTGTTTTGGTGTCTCGTTTTGGGTTTTCGTTTGGTTCATGTTGGTCATCCTGGTGAAAAAGTGTAAATTGTGGCTTTTGGAGAACATCAGGTAGGTTTAGGGGGACTTTTGGTGTGGATCTATGGCTTTTGGGGTTTTCTTTCGTTTTTAGGGTTTATCCCGTTCTTGTTTTGGGTGTTTTTGACTTCTTTTGGGGTCTCCGTTGGGTTTCGTTAGGTTTTCCATGGTCATGGTGGTGGAAAATTGTAAATTGTGGGTTTTGGAGATCATCAGGTAGGTTTAGGGTGGTTTTGGGGTGGATCTATGATTTTGAAGGATTTTCTTCCAATTTTGGGGGTGATCCCTTTCTTTTTTTTTTTTTTTTTTTTTTTTTTTTTTTTTGACGTGTTTTGTGGTCTCCGTTGGGTTTCGTTGGGTTTTCCATGGTCATCAATGTGGAAAAGTGTAAATTGTGGGTTTTGGAGAACTTCAGGTTGGTTTAGGGGGATTTTTGGTGTGGATCTATGGCTTTTGGGGTTTTCTTTCGTTGTTGGGGTTGAACCAGTTCTTTTTTGGGGTGTTTTTGACGTTTTTGGGGTCTCCGTTGGGTTTTGTTGGGTTCTCGTTGGTCGTTAAGCTAAATGGGAGTGGATTGTGGGTTTTGAAGAAGATCAGGTGAGTTTAGGGTGATTTGGGAGGGAAATGCATAGTTTTGGTTTTTTTTTCTTCTGATCCAGTTCTTTTTTGGGGTGTTTTTGACGTGTTTTGGGGTTTCCGTTGCGTTTTGTTGAGTTCCTAATGGGTTTTATGGTGGGTGGGAGTGGATTTTGGGATTTGGAGAAGATCAGGTAGGTTTAAGGGTTTTCTTGGGGTTAAATCACGTATTTTCTTCTGATCCGGTTTGCTTTTGGGGTGTTTTTGAGGTGTTTTGGGGTTTCTGTTGCGTTTTGTTGAGTTCCTAATGGGTTTTATGGTGGTTGGGAGTGGACTTTGGGATTTGGAGAAGATCAGGTAGGTTTAGGGTGGTTTTGGGATTGGATCCATGCTTTTTGGGAATTTTCTTCCAGTTTTGGGGGTTATCCCGTTCTTTTTTGGGGTGTTTTTGACATGTTTTGATTTCTCTGTTGGGTGTGTTGGGTTTTCTGTTGGCATCTTGGTGGAAAAGGGTAAATTGTGGGTTTTCGAGAACTTCAGGTAGGTTTAGGGGGACTTTTGGGGTGGATTCATGGTATTTGGGGTTTTCTTCTGTTTTTTGGGGTGATCCTGTTCTTTTTTGGGGTGTTTTTGACGTGTTTTGGGGTTGTCCGTTGGGTTTTGTTGGGTTCTCGTTGGTCATCATTGTGAAAAAGGGTAAATTGTGGGTTTTGGAGAACATCAGGTAGGCTTAGGGGGACTTTTGGGGTGGATCTATGGCATTTGGGTTTTTCTTCTGTTTTTGGGGGAGATCCTGTTCTTTTTTTTTTTTTTTTTTTTTTTTTTTTTTTTTGACATGTTTTTTGTCTCCATTGGGTTTCGTTGGGTTTTCCATGGTCATCATGGTGTAAAAGGGTAAATTTGTGGGTTTTGGAGAACATCAGGTAGGTTTAGGCTGGTTTTGGGATTGGATCTGTGCTTTTTGGGGATTTTCTTCCAGTTTATGGGTGATCCCTTTCTTTTTTGGGGTGTTTTTGACGTGTTTTGGTGTCTCGTTTTGGGTTTTCGTTTGGTTCATGTTGGTCATCATGGTGAAAATTGTAAATTTTTGGGGGGGGAATTTTCTTCCAGTTTTGGGGGTGATCCCGTTCTTTTTTGGGGTGTTTTTGACATGTTTTGGGGTCTCTGTTGGGTTTCGTTGGGTTTTCTGTTGTCATGGTGGTGGAAAAG